>NW_006399849.1:5416743-5430413 GCF_000299155.1 Elephantulus edwardii | reverse complement strand
TGGCTCACTACAGCCCTAAAGTAAAGATCTCGCTTCCAAGTTATCTATTCTTTCCTCACCCTAATAGGGCAGACATCCCTATGCCAAAAACAATTAAATAATAACTCTTGCTTACCAATTACTGAGATGGCCATATAAATCTGATTCTTTATTGGACCATTTGCAGGTTGAAAGTTTAAAGTTAATTAAAATGCAAATTAACAGTAGGGAATGCAGCAATTATGGACAAGAGAAAAGCTTCATCCAAGAATGTAAATGTTTGCAACTGTAATTAAATGTGTAGTTATTTCCATTTCACAGAAACGTTAATGGCCTGAAAATGAACCAGGAAACCCCAGGTAATATACGGCCAGGTTAGAATTTCCAGTCTAATCCAAAAAAATATCAAAATGTTGGCAATATATTTTTATCTTGTGCTATGTAATTGAAATTTTCCTGGCTTATTAAATTTGGCAGGTTAATGTAGATATTGGAGGGGAACATCAAACCTGGGAGGGTGGAGGGACAGCACAAGAGAGGAAGACTCTTGATGAGATGGATTGATTCAGTGACTGGGGTAATGGGGATAGGTGTGTCAGAGACAATAAGGTTGGTACAGGATAGAGCAGGGGTTAGGGCTGTGTTGTGCATAGGGTTGCTATGAGTATCAAATGACTCAACAGCACATAACAACAAACAACAACAATCTAGATGAAGAAGAGCGAGAAATCATCAATAATTTCTTCTTGCTTAGTTCCACAGTCAAACCCTTGGCACTAGAAGCCAGGAAATCAAAAGATGCATTACGTTTGCAAAGTCTGCTGTCTAAAACCTCTTCAAATTGCTAAAGAGTAACGAAAACTAAGGTTTATCTGATAGAAACATAATGTTTTCAATTATTTACTATGTATCTGAAAGTTGAAAAAATAATGAAGATGCCTTTTGTGTTGTGGTACTAAAAGTGTTGACTATTCCATGAACTGACAAAAGGATACATCTTAGAAAAGATTTAATTAGAGTGTTCCTTGGAGAGAAGGGTAATGAAGCTTCACCTCACGTATTTTTGGCATGTTGGAAATGTAGAGAGTCAGTGAAGAAGAGGAAGACCCTCAGTGAGATGGACTAACACAATGACTTCAGCAATGGGCTTAAGTATGTATGTCAGAGATGATGGAGATGGTACAGGATAGGACAGGGTTCACATCCATTGTTCATAGGGTTATTATGAGTCATAGTAGATAAGCTTGATGGCTTCTAACAACAATGAACCAAAATGAGCCCTAGTAGTATAACAGTTAAGCACTAAACAATTAACTGAAGCGTGTGCAGAAGCTGCACTGCAATCACAAAGGTGCACCGTTCGAATCCACCAGCTGCTCTGCTAAAGAAGGATGGGCAATCTCCTCCTGTGCTATTAACTGCTTCTGAAAACCTGCTGGAGGGTCAGCCATGGATTGGATCCAACTCAATTTTACACACAACAAACAACAGTGGATTCTCAGGAGAAGGACTTAATGATCTGATCCCTTAAAGACCTATAGCTTTAAAAACACAGTGGCACAATTTCTACTCTGTCATATAGGGTCACCACAAGTTAAAATGGTCTAGACAGCACTCACTAACAACAATGTAGCAGACATCATGTTTTGAGGGGAGGTATGAATGTCATATCATTCATATTTATTGAGGAGGGGGAAAATACACACTTCTTTAAATGTCTAGATTGTTGTTGTGTGGGAGAAAGATGTTCTGTATCTTCCCCTGCAATTTACAGCCTCCAAAAACCCACTCGAATAACAGCTAGGAGTCAGTTATGACACTATGGAAATGAGGGGTTTTGAGAAATGTCTAGATAATTGCAGGTTCATAAAGAGATTAGTATTTACATGTAATGCCTGTTCGTTACTTTAGTAAAATGTATACACCCATACAGAACATATGCTCATTTTATATCACCAATTATTTCATAGAGTGGTAGTCAATGGTATTTGACCCTCTGTAGGATAGGGTGAAATTAGAGCAATAAAGTATAATAGAAAGCACAAGGCACTAAAGAGGAATTATATGAAAAAAATGACTAAAAATGATAACAGAATGGAGATTGAGTCATATACCCATGATCTACAGGAAAAGGTAAGAAATGGCATTTACAATATCAAATGATGATAGTGGAATACGGAATTCATCCTGATTGTTGGTCAGAAGGTCTATACATTTATATGAAAATAGTAGATATAGAATAGCATTTGAGAGAGTAAATAGACATACATAAACAAAGGCGTAATTGCTAAAAGAGAAAGAGAGATACTTTCTCTCGGTGGGTTCATTATGTTATGAAGGGGAAAACAGACACAAACCAACAATACAGACAAATAAATAGCAAGCCCTGTAACAGAAGGAAAGAAACCTAAATATTTTCTAAAGAACAAAATGTCCTGCACTGTGGTGAAGGGTTATGAGGTAGCATCAGGAACTGTTAAGAACTTTTTGCTATGTCTCCAGTGGATCCAGATAACAATACCTTTAATGAGCAATGACCTGGGCAGTGACTCAACATCTTGACATGTCACAAACCATCTTGACATTACCAACCTCTATCAGAGTCTAGTAAATTCAGTCTCAGTCTTAGATGTTTTCAGGGAAGTGGAAAACAAGTTAATCATCAACCTTCCTTTAATTGTAGTTTTAAAGCAATGGTATGTCCAAAACTGAAGCTAAATATAAACCAATGGCTAAGCATCAAATTACTAATTATGTCTACTATTCTTGTGAGGTCTCTGCATGAAATAATCCAAGTGGGGAGGAAAAATCAGTTTTACTACATTTTAAAAAATAGTTATTGTTATTTTTGTTAAGTGCCATCCAGTTAACCTCAACTTACAGCAATTATAAACAAGTGATCAAGACATCTAAACCGTACCCTATTACGGCTATCCCTACAATACAATTATTAGTCAATAATTAAATGCCAAATACAAATATAAGAATATATTGGCCAAGGTTGGTAATATGTGAAGGAGTAACAGGTAATAATAATCATTAAGAAGCTATTAATCCATGCCTCACTTAGTGACACACTTAAGTTCCAAAGGCCACACCATTAAGTAAAAAAATGGCATTATGCAAGGACAGAGGATGACTGTATATCACTTCCAAAACACTGAGACTCATGGCTGAGACAAGGTGACACACAATCTTCATTAATACAGTCAACATTATATTTGCTTCATATCTTGAAATTTTTTATTTATTGTCAGATGTATGTCATTAATACACAAAAGAGAGAGTAGGGTTTTCAATACTATGCATACAAAATGTTGGGAAATAAGATAGAAGTGTAATGTTTTACATCCATTCAGTCAGTTGGCCAGGTAGTTGTCATCCAGATATCTTGGCACAACTTTGGAAGAACATTTTGGGCTTCATTTGTTTGTTGAAATATATCAATTGTTATTCCATCAATTCCTGGGGCCTTGTGGTTTGCCAATTCCTTCAGAGCAGCTTGGACTTACTCTTTCATCACCATTGCCTCTTAGTCATATGTTTAATTAAATTCTTCTGTGCCAGCCATTTCTTTATGATATAGTGACTCTGTGTACTCCTTCCATCTTCTTTTGATGCTTCCTAGATAATTCAATATTCTACCCAGTGCATCCTAACATACTACAACTCAAGGCTTACATCTAAGCAGCTATAATGAGTAAAAGGATCCTTAAGGTTCTACAGTAAGTAAAATTTGTATATTGGAAAATTACCCATGTCAATGTTTTTTCAAATATTTTTTGCTTTCATAAAATAAAAAAATTCATTTAAAAGTGACTTTTACTCATCAAGAATTTCCCCCTCAATTTACAGACAGTAAATTAGTTTTTTAAAAATTTTAGTAGAAACAGAGAGAGGAGGGTAGGGTAAATAAAAGGGAATTTTTAAAATGTTATGGAAAAAAAGCAAGCAGTTAGAGGGACTTTAATGTACTTAAAAGTATATTACAATACCCAGATACTCTATAAATCTGGACATGATCTCAACTTCATCACTAAATATTTTAACTCAATCTGCTGAAGGAAATTAGTTTCTTTGAGATTGTATGGCCAAATGCATAATAAAAACAGGACTGCAATTACTGAAACAGACTTTATAATAAAATTTGCTGACATTACAAAGCACAGGAGACTCACCTTAACTTAAAAAACAAAAGCACTTCTATTTATAAAAGGGAATTTCTATTCCAAGCAATTTACACAGGAAATGCCAACTATAATAAGATTTTTATTGCTCAAATTCAAACACAATACATCTTCAATGCATGCTTAATTTGGCATATCCAAAGGAGAACCATCTTCAAGATGTTTCAAGTGTGAAGCTCACTCCAGGTGCAAATGAGTCATGTTTATGGATGTGATTAACAAACTGCCAGTGCATTCAGCTGTAGAGCAGAATTGTCAGCTACCTGTAATGTACATTTGAAATAATTCAATTCCAGGGTATAAAGTTCTTTTTGTGCCTACATAGCAGATAATCCCTCTATTTGAGTAAAAACTGGATTTTCTGGTAATTGTTCATGTTGTTGTTGTTGCTTTTAAGTGCCGTTGAGTCACAGGCGACTCATAGTGACCCTATGAAGTCCTCCCACGCTTGTTCAATCGGGGAGCTCCACCTCACTCTCAGTCCGCATTGGGTAGCCGACCATTAACGCATTTGACACATCCATGTCACAGTGTTCAGCCTCACAGCAACCACAAGTGACCGCGGGACGGCAACTTGTACACCAGGGCTATAAGACCTAGAGGAATGTCTGAACAAAAACAATGAAAGACTGGCCTGAGGGCCGCGAACTAAAAGTCACCCGCCTTTGTCTTGGTCACATTGTTTATAATTGTTTATAAGTACTTTTTTTTCTTCTTTGAGAAACCAACATACATCACCTATAGAATAAAAGCATACAATAGGTAAAATATCAACTAATCCTAACAAAAAACACCAAACTCAATAGTTATCGACTCATAGTGACCTATAGGACAAGGGTAAACTGACCCATAGAGGCTGTAATTTTTACCAAGTGAGATTTGATGATGTCGTCCATAGTGAGTCGCTCTACTAACTCAAAGATGGAGCCATTAGAGGTTCAAATTCACTACTGGTTGACTGAGAGAAAGAAAGATATTCCCTCCCGTTACAATTTACAACCAAACATATAAACTGCTTGCACTCGGAAACCCAATGGAGGATCACTATGAGTCAAAATTGACTTGACAATAGTGAGTTTATATATTTTTTTAAAATTTTATATTTTATTGCTGCAGAAGTTCAAGAACTTCAGCCTTCAGTGTGGATTGAAGCTCAACATCAAGAAAACAAAAATTCTCACCACTGGGCCAATTAGCAGCATCAAGATGGATGGTGAAGAGATTGAGATTGTGAACAGCTTCAGTTTACTTGGCTCTACAATCACTACTCTTGGTACCAGCAGCCAGGAAATGAAAAAATTAGTTTTATTGGGAAAGTCTGCTATCAGAGACCTCTGCAAAGTACTGAAGAACAAGGATGTCAGTCTGGAGGCTAAAGTGTGCCTGATATCAGCCAGGGTCTTTGCAATTGCTTACTATGCATCGGAAAGCTGGACAATGACTAGGGATGATAAAAGGAAATTGATGCCTTTGAGCTTGGGTGCTGAAGAGAAATACTGAATATACCATGGACTGCTAGAAAAACAAACAAGTCCATCCTGAAGAAGGAGAAGCCAGGCTGCTCCTTGGAGGCAAGGATTCTGAAACTTCATCTGACATGCTTTGGACATGTTGCAAGGCGGGATCAGTCCTTGGAGAGGGACATCATACTTGGGATGGTGGAGGAACAGCACAGGAGAGGAAGACTCTTGATGAGGTAGATTGATTCAGTGACTGTGGTAATGGGGATAGGTGTATCAAAGACAACACAGAGTGGTACTGGATAGAGCAGGGATTAGGCCTGTTGTGCATAAGGTTATTATGAGTCACAGGTCACTCGGCGGCACATAATAACAAAAACAACAAACGTATTTTATTAATATTTTAACAGAAGTTTACAGAAAACTTGGTTTCTTTTCATTCATTGTAGTACAGTTTCCTCCCTACCTGCTCCCAGTTCACTTTTTTCTCTAAAAATATTCTTTCCACAAAATGGGCACAGGGTATGAACAAACACTTCACCAAAGAAGATATTCAGATGGCAAACAAACATGTGAAGAAATGTTCAAAATCCCTAGCTCTAAGAGAGATATACATAAACACATGTATGAGATATCATCTTCACCAGTAATAATAACTAAATGCAACAGAGCAACAAACAACAAATGCTGACGAGGTGTGGAGAAGCTGGAACCCTTATTCACTATTGGTAGGAGTGTAACCACTGTAGAAGGCAGTATGGTACTTTCTCAAAAAGTTAGAAATAGAAAGACCATTTGACCCAGCAATTCTACTACTGGGAATATATCCTAAAGAAACCATAATTATAACTCAAACAGATATATTCACACCCATGTTTATTGTTGCATTGCTCATAATAGCAAAGAGGTAGAATCAACCCAACTGCCATCAACAAATGAATGGATAGAGAAGCTGTGGTATAGTCACACAATGGAATACTATGCAACACTGAAATATAAGGACTTCATTAAATACTGTACAAAATGGGTGACCCTGAAGGACATTATGCTGAGTGAAATATCTCAGTCACAAAAGGACAAATACTGCATAATTCCACTGTTATAAAACCAAACTGGCATGGGGCTAAGGAGAAACTAAGAAAAGAGACTATAAATAATCAATAGTGCATTGGAACAGATGAGGGAAAGAAATGTTTAAAAGGAATATATGATTAGACATTATTTGCATGACAAGAGTCCAGAATAAGATGTGCATAGCAAAGTGGACTGGGAGGTAGAGAAATAAGAGAAGTTATGCAACAATGAAAGAAACTTTTTAAAGAGTTTATATTTTTAAATCTTTCCCAACACTGACAATCTCATCTCTCTCCCAAAGAACCACTTAATGGATTAGAATCCTGACCTTTGGGTAACTACCTGACTTTTACCACATCACTAGCATTCCTAACTATCTGAAGAAGCATAGAAAATTCATTTATATTAAAGTGAATGAGGTTTTTACTTAATCCGTTTGCTATCTACCATTCAACTAGCACAAACATATTTGCCTAAAGGATCAGAGAATTTATTCAGCATCAAATCTGCTTAGAAAAAGAGGAAGTACTCTAATTATTCGAAAATGAGTTAAAAATGCATGTCTAAAGCAATTTCAAGCAAATGCAATTTTCTAAAATTGTATTTTTAAAAAAGAAATACACAAATTAAAATGACAAACATGGAGTACTTAAAATAAATCATAACTGTGAAACAACAATTACTATATCAGAAGACTTAATTGGGTAACTAATTATTTGCAATCACAACTGCATTATCAAATAGATATTCACTAACCTCCAATTTCCTTCCCCATCAATTCCTCACTATGTTTATTTCATCAGTTTTAACTCTTATGTAGAGTTGGGTTTTTTTATGGATTTTCCCCCTCTATCTATTAAGAGCAATTTATTAAAGAGTTCCATCTCTTTCATTAGCATGTATAATTCAATTATGTATTTCCATCAATGTATCTGAGAGTGAAGATAATTTGTGTAAATTATGTGATCCTTCATCCACTACCTTGTGTCACTTTTGCAAGACAATGGTATAAAGACAAATGTTATCTTCGGGTTGTATTATCTACCTCAACAGGAAACATATATCAGGTAGTTAGAATACAGTAAGATTGCATCATAAGATTGAATCCACAATTCAGTTACATTTCAACAGTTGCCATAGTACTTTTAGTTTCTGTTTTACTTACTCTTCTGGGTACTCTTTCTTCAGAAAGGAGTCCCTGGGTATTGCAAGTACTTAACATGTTTTGTTGCTAATAGAAAGTTTGAAGCAAAATAGGTGGAGGTTTGAGTTCATGCAGTGTTGCCTTTGAAGGAAAATCTAGAGTTCTACTTCTGAAAAATTAGCTATTTAAAACTTTATGGAAGCAACCCAAGTGCCCGTTATTAAGTGAATGGAGAGAAAAAGGATGGTATAGTCATAGAAAGGAATATCACACAGCACTGAAAATCAATGAACTTTTAAAGCATTACATACATGGAGCAATGCACATGGAGTGACGCATATAAAGCAAGTAGAACAGCTGGGATTTGAGTGAGAACTATCATTAAAACAATTATTTTGGGAGTCACTGAAGTAGTGAGCCTCAGCAGGGAACAGTGAGCCTTGGTGGGGATCAGCTGGCCATGGTGGGGAGCAGTGGACCAGAGCAGGGAATAGCAAGCCACAGTGGAATCTACTCACCAGGAGAAGCAGGACAGTGAGAATTTGAGTGAAGTACTCATAGGGGGATCACTGATGATTTTTGCAGTAGGTGGGAACCCTTTACTTTAAGCAAGAAGGAATGAGACAACTGGAGTTTGACTGGGGAGGCAGACCCAGCTCTCAAGGGGAAAACCAAGGCTTCTAGGTTTTTAATTCAGGTCACCATGCACTCCCCCTCAGCCCATGTGTCTGTGTGAGTGCTCCCACCATCTCCACATGTCTATGGGTATGAACCCATCCTCCATGCATCCCTTTGAACACACCTGCCCAACCCTTTTCTGAAGCAGTGACTTCAGATCAAAAATTTATCATAGCCTGAGGCATAAAAAACTATACCATAGCAATGTCACTAAAAAAGTAGGCTACTACACACCCTACACAAACCCAAAGCAAGATGTCACCCCCAAAAAGGGACACAGTGTCAATGGATTTTCTGAAGCCAGAAAGTTGATGGAACTTCCTGACACAGAATTTAAAAGAACAATGATTGAATGTTTTCAATGGGTGAAAGAGAAACTTGAAGAATTACAGGACACTGCAAGCAAAAACCAGGAGGAGCTTAGAAAAACAATCCAAAACAATGCAGATAAAGCAAATGAGGCATTAGAGGCTCTGAGAGAAAAAAAAACAACAAGAAACCACAATTCAAGATATGAGGTCTAATGTTTCAGATGCTGTCAATATGATGAAAGGATGCATGGACAAAGTTGAAGAGATGGAATACAGAACCAGTGAAATAGAAGATA
This sequence comes from Elephantulus edwardii, assembly GCF_000299155.1. NCBI lineage: Eukaryota > Metazoa > Chordata > Mammalia > Macroscelidea > Macroscelididae > Elephantulus > Elephantulus edwardii. The sequence goes on along the minus strand of NW_006399849.1, from coordinate 5,421,284 downwards.
GAATTGTCATTACTGATCTGCTAGAGCAGAAAGCAGAATCAAAAAGGAAGGAAAAAGAAGAAAACATAAGAATAATGTGGGACATTATCAAGAGAAATAATATGCACCTACTCAAAGTTCCAGTACCAGAAGAAACAAGTAAAGGCACCAAAAAAGTTGTGGAAAAAGTACTAGAAGAAAGCTTTCCAGGTACAATGAAGAATGAGAGAATATATATTCAAGAAGCTGAGATAACAACGTATAGAATTGACCCCCAAAGAAAAGCACCGAGGTATATCATAGTCAAATTTGCCAAAACCAAAGATAAAGAGAGAATTCTGAAAGCAGCAAGGGAGAAACAAAGAGTAACCTATAAGGGAGAACAAATAAGATAAATTGTCGATTTCTCAGCAGAAACCACGAGAGCAAGAAGACAGCGGAATGACATATATCGAACACTCAAAGAACACAACTGTCAACCAAGAATATTGTACCCAGCAAAACCGTCAATTCAATATGAAGGAGAGAATAAAATATTCCCAGAAAAACAGAACCTAAGGGAGTTTGTAAAAACAAGATCAGCATTGCAAAGAACACTAAGAGACATCCTTCTTACAGAGAGGCCACAGAAAGCAGGATGGACCAAAGTAACTAGCAACAACACCAAAAAGAACTCAACAAAGTGATAACAATAAAACATTGTCTCTTAATTATCACCCTGAATGTAAGTGGTTTAAATGTACCACTGAAGAGAGAGAGAAGAAAACAAGTAGCAGATTGGATGAAAAAACAAAACTCATGCATATGCTGTCTATAAGAGACACACCTAAAAAGTGAAGATAAAGAAAGACTAAAAATAAAAGGATGGGAAAAAATATACCAAACAAATTAAAACCAGAAAAAAAGCAGAAGTAGCAATATTAATCTCTGATAAAAAGAAATTTCAATGCAAAAATCATCACAAAGGACAAGTAAGGTCACTACATAATGCTTAAAAAGTCCATAGAACAAGAGGACATAACAATAATTAATATCTATGCACCAAATGATGGACCTGCAAAATATATAAAAGAAACATTAACAAAACTTAAAAAGGAAATAGACAACACCACTATAATAGTTGGAGACTTCAATATACCACTCTTAAGAAAAGATATAACTACCAGAAAGAAACTCAACAAAGGTGCTGAAGAATTAAAACACACAATAAATAAAATCGATCTTGTTTATATTTGTAGGCTAATGCACCCCTAAAAAGTACAATATACCATCTTCTCCAATGTGTATGGAACATTCTCAAGAATAGATTACATTTTAGGTCACAAGGCAAGCATCAATAAATTTTAAAGCATAGAAATAATACAAAGCACATTCTCAGACCACACGGCTACAACATTAGAAATTAATAACAAGAGGCTAAAAGAGGGGGGAAAATACATTTGGAAGCTGATAAACACTTTGCTTCAACATGACTTGGTACTAAAAGAAATAAAAAATGAAATTAAAAAGTTCCTTGAAACAAAGGACAATGAAAACAAAACTTACTAAAATCTCTGGGAAATAGCCAAAGGTGAAATTAGAGGTCAATTTATAGCAATAAGCAAACACATCAAAAGGTAAGAAAAAATGACCTTTGACTCTCAAATTCAACATCTCCAACAAATTGAAAAATAACAAAAAGAAAACTCAACACCCACTAAAATAATGAAAGTTCTAAAAATTAGGGCAGAAACAAATTAAATAGAAAATTGAAATCATCAACAAAACTAGGAGTTGCTTCTTCAAAAAGGTCAGTAAAATCCACAAACCACTAGCAAACCTAACAAAGGAAAATATGCAAATAATCCAATTAAAAATGAAATGGGCAGTGTTACAACAGAACCAACTAAAATAAAAAGACTGGCAGAGATAGCATGGCAGGAAGCATGGGATGGAGCAGCAGAAAGTGTGGGATGACGCGACAGGAAGTGAAAGACTGTGCTGCTTGTGCTACTCCCACAGTTATTTGGGGGAAAAAACATCTCTCTAGCTTGACCACGCAGAACCCCTGAATTCAGGCAACAAGGAGGCAAGAAACCACTTCTAGAAGGGAGCAACAGGCTTCCTGCTTGCTCATTCAAGTACTTTGGGGGGAAAAAAAACACTGTCTAGCTTGACCAAGAAGGGAACACAAATATATAGGTGCTTCACAAAACATTGTTGTACCCTGTGTAATTGTATAGTTATAACAGTATAATATCTATTAAGAAAAGACTCCCACAATGTCAAGAAAACAGCAATCCACATCAGCCATTATTCAAAAAACACTCAAAAAAACCCAAAATAACACTTCCCCTAAAAAAAGCAGACCCAATGGATACCCCAGATAGAGAGAACCAGGAAAAAATATGTTGACTTGATCAGCTACAGAAAAAAGATGAAAATGTGGGAAGAAATAATGGAAGTCAATAGGAGAGCAAATACTTCAGGGACAACAATCCAGAAGAAATAAATAGATGAGAAACTTGAACAGATGTAGATGAAAATGCAAAAGATGGAAGAAAAAATTGATAGAATAGACAAAGAGGTACAAGAAATAAAATTTTAAAAATCATCAAAAGACAGAGAAGGTACAGCCAACACAGTACTGGAAATAACAGAAAAGCATTAAAATGCAATCCAGAATATTAAGACCAAAATAGCAGAAGTGTCCAAACTCTGGTAGGACAGAAAAGTAGAACTGAAGAGATGTAACAGAGAGTCAGTGAGCTGGAAGACAAAAGCCTCACTAGAAACCTACTCGAAGAAAAACCAGAGATGAGACACACACACACACAAAAAAAAAATGAAGAAAACATTACAATTATGTGTGATCATATCATATGGAATAACATACATATGACCAGTATTTCAGAACATAGGAGGGACAGGGAAATCACTGAGAAGATTGTGGAAGAAGTACTAGAAGAAAACTTCCCAAATATTTTGAAGAATGAGGAAATCCACATCCAAGAAGCACAGAGAACACCAAATAGACTACACCCAAAAAGAAAAATGCCAAGACTTATTACATTCAAATTGTCTGAATTAAAAGAGAAGGACAGAATTCTAAAAGCAGCACAAGAACAACAAAGAGTTACCTACAAAAGGGAACAGATTAAGTTCAGATTTCTCAGCAAAAACCATGCAAGCTAGAAGGCAATGGGGTGCTATACACAGAAAATTCAAAGATAACAATTTCCAGTCACAGATCCTATATCCAGAAAAGCTCTCTATCAACTTTGAAGAGGAAATTATATTCTTTGCAGAAAAGAAAGACGTGAAGGAATTTGTGAAAAGACAAGAAATACAAGAAATTTTAAGTGAAGTCCAACACACAAAGATGCCAAAGGAAAGTGAATGGACTATAGTAACCAGAACAGTAACAGGAAAAGAAACACAACAAAATGGCAAAAGTAAGACTTGACCTGACAATAATCACACTTAAAGTGAATGGACTAAATGCGCCAATTAAGAGAAAAAGAGTAGCAGAATGAACAAAAACCAAAACCAAACAAACAAAAAAACCCCAAAGCTCATCAATATGTTGCTACAAAAGACACATCTAAAAAAGGAAGAGAAAGACAGACTCAAAATCAAAGGCTGGGGAAAAAAAACACACAAGAAAATAGCAATCTCAAAAAAGCAGGAGTGGCAATACTAATCTCTGATAAAATAGATTTCAGAATGAAAACCACCATAAAAGATAAGGAAGGGCATTACATACTGCACAAAGGCACAATAAATCAAGAAGACCTAACGTTGGTCAACATTTATATACCAAATGATAGACCTGCAAAATACATAAAACATGGCTACCTGAATTGAAGAGAGAAATAGACAGCACCATAATAGTGGTGGGAGATTTTAACACACCACTATCACCAAAAGATAGATCAACTCAAAAGAAACTCAACAAAGATTCAGAATATCTAAACTACACAATCAACAAACTCAAACTTGTGAATGTATTCAGAGTACTGCACCCAATTAAACTCAATTCACATTCTCTAGAATTAAACATATATTAGGTCACAAAGCAAGCCTCAACAAATTAAAAAACATTGAAATAATACAAAGTATTTTATCAGACCACAATGCCATGCAACTAGAAAGTAACCACAGAAGAGTATACTGTCACTATATGCAGATGATATGATAGTGTTCAAAGAAACCCCAAATACTATACAAAAAAAACAAAACCCGTTAGGCCAATTTAGTAAAGTGGCAGGATATAAGATCAATAACCAAAAATCAGTAGGATTCCTTTAAAAGAACAAAGAGAATTCAAAGAACAAAATCAAGAAAGCAATACCATTTACAATAGCCAACCTCAAATTGAGATACTTGGGAGTGAGCCTAACTAGAGATACAAAACTTCTATACAGAGAAAACTACAGAGCATTTCTGAAAGATACAATAAAAGAATTAAAGAAGTGGGAAAATGTGCCTTGTTCATGGATAGGAAGACTCAATATGGTAAAAATAACAATCCTATTAAAATCAATCTACATGTTCAGTGCAACCTCCATCCAGATATCAAA
>NW_006399849.1:5413913-5415291 GCF_000299155.1 Elephantulus edwardii | reverse complement strand
ATCATTCTTAATGGAGAAAGATTAAAGACATTCACTTTGAGAACAAGAACTAGACACGAATGCCCACTATCATCTCTCATAGTCAATATTGTGTTGAAAATATTAGTGATAACAATAAGACAAGAGAATAAAATAAGAAGTATCCAAATGTCAAAGAGGAGGTAAAATAATCTCTATATGCAGATGAGATGATAGTAATACTTAGAAAACCCTAAAGACTCAGCAAGAAAACTACTGGACATAGTTGACCAATTCAGCAAAGTGGCAGGATACAAGATAAACATACAAAAATCAACTGGAAATATCTACAGTAACAAAGAGAATACAAAACTAGAGCTAAGAAAAACAATACCTATCACAATAGCTATATTTACAAGATAAATATTAACAGGATTAAATATAGGAAGTAAATAAAACCAGAAGCACAAAGGATCTATTCAATGAAAATTAGAGAACTTTACTACAAGAAACAAAAAGAGACCTGGAGAAATGGAAGAATATACCTTGCTCATGGATAGAGAAGACTCAATACTGTGAAAATGACAATACTATCAAAGGCAATTTACATGTTCAATGCAATTCTAAAAATAACAATTTCATTCTTCAACAAGGTGGAAAAGGCAATCTCCAATTTCATTTGGAATGGAAAGATACCCTGAATAAGCAAAGCACTCCTTAAAAAGTGAAACAAGATAGAAGGAATCTTACACCCTGATTTCAAATCCTACTGCACTGCCGTGGTGGTCAAGACAACATGGTACTGGTATAATGACAGACACATAGATCAATGGAATAGCAATGAGAACCCAGAAATCAGCCTATCTACCTATGGTCAACTGAGTTTTGACAAAGATATGAAATCATTCAAGTGGGGAAACAACAGACTTCTTAACAAGTGGTGTTGGCAAAACTGGAAAACTATCTGCAGAAAACTCAAGCTAGATCAACACCTCACTACATACACAAAAACCAACTCAAAGTGGATGAAGGATCTAGAACTAAAACCAAGGACTATAAACTTCATTAGAGAAAAGTTTGGAAGAATTCTAGAAGTCCTAACCCACAACATGAACAGTCTTCCAAACATCCTGAAAAACCTACAACCAGGAAAAGATGAGTTAGATGAATGGGACCTTCTCAGAATCAAATCCTTATGCACATCCAAATACTTCTCCAGCAGGGAAAAATGGAAAATCACAGACTTGGACAAAATATTTGGTAATGATATGTCTGGTAAGGGGCTTATGTCTAAAATTTACAAAATACTTAAGCACCACAACAAGATAAAGGTAAACAACCCAATTGAATGATGAGCACAGCATATGAACAGACATTTCACTAAAGAAGATATTCAGATGGGGATCAGACACATGAAGAA
>NW_006399849.1:5412400-5412953 GCF_000299155.1 Elephantulus edwardii | reverse complement strand
CTGAAGATTATCCAAAAACAACTGGAACAGCACATCAGCAGAGAACTGCCAGAAGTCCAGGCTGGGTTAAGAAGGGGTCATGGTACTAGAGATATTGTAGCTAATGTTAGAAGGATCTTGGCTGAAAGCAGGGAGTGCCAGAGGAATGTCTACATGTGCTTCATTGATTACTCAAAGGTGTTTGACTGTGTGGATCATAACAAACTGTGGCTGACTCTGAGAAGAATGGGAATCCCAGAAAACTTGATCGTGCTAATGCGAAACCTATACTTGAACCAACAGGCAGTCGTCAGAACAGAGCAAGGAAACACTGCATGTTTCAAAATTGGGAGGGGTGTACACCAGGGATATATCCTGTCTCCATACCTTTCCAACCTGTATGCAGAACAGATCATCTGGGAAGCTGGGCTCTACGAAGAGAAATGCGGTACCAGGATTGGTGGAAGATCTATCAACAATCTGCTTTATGCAGATGACACAATCCTGCTTGCTGAAACTGAGGAGGACATGAAGCGCTTGCTGGAGAGGGTCAAGGTATGCAGCCTTCAATATG
>NW_006399849.1:5409429-5410297 GCF_000299155.1 Elephantulus edwardii | reverse complement strand
AAGAGAATGTCAGGATAGGACAGGGTTCAGATCTGTTATTCATAGGATTGCTATGAATCTTATTTGACTCAATGGTATCTAAAACAACAACATCAACCAAAATCAAGTGCAATTGGTTGGTTACCTCAGGAAAAAAATAAAGGATACAACATTGAATGCATATTTTAATATTAACCGCAAAAGTATGTCTTAATTCCAAGAACAGAATTAAAGATAAAAACACTAGCACAGAATCTCTACATAAAAGTAAGATAGTGAAGAATTTCTTTCCCTCCAATCTCCTGATAGGAGGTTGAGGTTCAAAATGGCTTCTGAGAAGTTCAGATCACAAACAAGTTGTCACTGTTGTTGTTATATGCCATCAAGTGACTGCAACTCATAGCAACCCTATGTACAACAGCTCTGAAGCCTAACCTGTCCTAAGCTAGTCTCACTGACTCTGATACACCTATCCCTATTGCCTTAGTTATTGTATCAGTCCTTATCATCTGTGATGTTCTTCTCCTGCTCTGTCCCTCCACACTTCTGAACATGATGTCCTGGCCACATGCACAAAGTATGTGAAATGGAGCTTCAAAATCCTAGCCTCCAAGGAGAAACTTGGTTTCACCCTCGCCAAGACAGACCTATTTGTTTTTTTGCAATCCATTGAATGTTCAAGACTCTTCTCTAGCACCACAACTCAAAGGCATGTTCAAACAACGATGAGATATCATCTCACCCCAGCAACAATAGCAAAATTCAACAGGGCAGCAAACAACAAATCCTGTCAAAGTTGTGGAATGATTGGAACTCTTATTCACTATTACGGAAATGTAGAATGGTACAACCACGATGGAAGGTGGTCTGGTATTCTTTCAAAAAGTTG
>NW_006399849.1:5402025-5406934 GCF_000299155.1 Elephantulus edwardii | reverse complement strand
TACCATGACACCTTCTAAACCCAGCCTGGACTTCTGGCAGTTCTCTGCTGATGTGCTGTTCCAGTCGTTTTTGGCTAATCTTCAGTAGAATCTTATACCCATGTTTGTTACTGTATTAGTCACAATAGCAAAGAAATGGAAGTAACCCAAGTACCCATCAACAAATGAATAGGTAGAAAAATTATAGTACATTCACACAATGGACTGTCATGCAGCATTAAATTACGATGAACCCATAAAACATTATACAACATAAGTGAGCCTTGAAGACATGCTGAGTAAAATATCTCTGTCACAAAAGGACAAATACTGCATAACACTGCTTTTATAAAATAGGACTGACATTGGGATTGGGGAGGGAATAGGAAAAGCATAGATAGATAATGAATATTGCACTGGAACAAAATATGGGAAGAACTGTCTGAAAAGAATATATGATTAAGTATTTTATGTGTGACAACAATCTGGAACAGGAGGTCTATTTCAAAGTGGACTGAGGAAAGAGTAAGGGAGATAGAGGGAGGAGGAAAGGAAATAATGAATGAATAAAAAACCAACCTCTCTGTAAACTTTCATTAAAATAACAATTTAAATAATATAATAAAATACTAAAATATGCACCTCCATATAAAAACAACAAACGAGAATAGCTTCTGGCTGACATCTTTTACTGTTACTTCTTTCCACTTCTAACTAAAACTCTAAAGATAATTTTTAAAACGAAAACTACTAGGAAACCTATTATGTAACCTTGGAAGCATAGATTCTAACTTGAAAAACTTGAATGAGAATTTAGTTCTCCCACAGCATACTTATACCCACAGTTTTAGCTGCGCTGAAGACACTGGCAAAAAAAGGCCCAGGAATCAATAAGATACCATTAACATGTTTCAACTAACAAATGCAGCCCTGGACATGCTCACTAGGTTATGCTAGGAAATTTGGAGGACAATTGTCTGGCTGACTGACAGGAAGAGATCCATATTTCTTCCCATTTCCAAAAAATGTGATCCAGCAGAGTGTGGAAATTGTCAAACAATGTCATTAATATCACATTGAAGCAAAATATTGCTGAAGACTATACAAAAACAACTAGAAGAGTACATAGAAAGAGAACTCCTAGAAGTTCAGGCTGGATTTAGAAGAGGCTGTGGCATCAGAGATATCATTGCTGATGCCAGATATGTGCTAGCCAAAAGCAAAGAATACCATCAGAATGTCTATTTGTGATTTATTGACTATGCAAAGGCATCTGACTGTGTGGATCATAACAAAATATGTCTAACATTGAGAAGAATGGGAATACTCAAACACTAATTGTGCTTATGTGAAATCTATATGTAGGTCTAGAGGCTGTTGTACAAACTGAGCAGGAAAATACTGTTGCTGTTGTTGTTGTTAGGTGCCATGAAGTACTAATCATAACAACTCTATGAATAGCTATCGTGACACCTGCGCTATCCTGTACCATCCTCATTTTCTGAGATGCTAGAGTCCATTGCTGAAGTCACAGAGACAATCCCATCTCATTGGAAGGCTTCCTATCCTTTGCTGACCCTCCATGTTTCCAAGCATATAGCTATATGTCACAAGTATGAAAGATGCAACATAATCCTTGCCTCCAAGGGGCACTTTGGCAGCCCCCTTTGCAGGATATATCTCTTTGCCATTTTGATAGTCCATGGGATATTCAGTACTCTTCTCCAGCACCACAACTCAAAGGAATCAATTCTTCTTCTGTTATCCTTATTTTAAACCATAAGAAACACTGCATGATTTTTAATTAAGAGACATGTGTGTTATCAATTGTATATTCTCTCCGTACCAAATCAATCTGTATGTTGAGTAAACTAAAAAATCTGGACACTTATGATGATGAATGTAGCATCAGAGGAAGACTCATCAATAATCTACATTATGAAGATGACACAAAGTGCTTATTGAAAGTGAAGAGGACTTGAAGTACTTGCTGTGGACGATCAAAGAATAGAGCCTTCAATATGGATACTATCTCAACGTCAAAAAAATAAAAATTCTTCACCACTGTACCAATAAGTAATATCATAATGACTGGAGAAAAGATTGAAATTGTGAATAATTTTATCTTATTTTGGGTCCACAATCAGTACCCTTGGTACCAGCAGTAAGGAGATCAGAAGGCATTTTGTATTGGGCATGTCCTCTGTCATGGACCTCTCCAAATTCCTGAGAAGTAATAATGTCAGTCTGAGGACTAAGGTGCACTTGATTCATGCCATAGTCTTTTCAGTCACTTGCTATGCATCTGAGAGTTGGACAATGAATGAGGATGACAGAAGAAGAATTGATGCCTTGTAGCTGTGGTGTCAGAGAAGAATACTGTATATACCATGACTGTCAAAAGAATAAAAAGATATATCGTGGAGAAGATATAGCCAGAGTGCTCCTTGGGGGTATAGACAATATAAACTCTGTCTTACATACTTTGGGTATATACTTCTAGGAGAGACTATACCTTTGAAAGAAACATCATGTTTGTAAAGGTAGAAGGTCAGCAAAAGAGAGGAAGACCTTCAACCAGATGGACTGACACAGTGACTACAGCAATAGGCTCAATTGGTCAGAGATGACAAGAATGACAAAGGATAGGTCATGGTTCAGATCTGTTGTTCATAGGTTCACTATGGGTCAAACTGTACAACACCTAACAAGAACAGCACATTCTGCCTTCACTTTCAGTCTCTTAGCTCACATCCACAGAAAATAAAATTATGATCTTCTTCCCTCTTTCAGGAAGCAAATCCTCTAAAAGAAGCATAATCCTTCTTCCCTCCTTTAATGTGAAACAGACACATTGATGGAGCCAATCCCATCTTGTCTCTCCAGCCATGTCCCTTGAGTCCCAATCCTCCATCACCAAGCTCTTGAGTTTAACTAAAATTTCCTTGTTTCCTGATGGAAGGAAAAGTTCATTATTTGAATATTCACTATGAGTCAATAAATAAATATTTATGGAAGAGAGGGTGGAAGCCTTTTGTCATTATTTCTACATTTTTATGCAGATGTAACAATAAAATATAAACTCTTTTTAAAGCCTTGCTGTTGAGTTGTAACCCACTCCTAGCTGCCCCCGAAGCAGATTTCTGAGCTAATTCACACAAGCAGTTATTGCTTATCTTTCTCCCATTGAAATGCTTCTGAAGTTGAACATCTAAAGAGTTGCCACCTTTAGGGTAGCAGCACAATTCCCTAGGAACAACATCAGTAGAGCTCCTTGAGACAGAAGCAGATGAATGGAGATGGGATGACAAACTAGATCTGTGTTCACTTAATTTGCTTGGCCAAGCTTAAGCTATTCAAATATAAAAGGAAAACAGAGGCATATCATTATGGTATTGAAAACTGTGACATGTTGGTTTTGAGTTAAATTATTTAAGCAAACTTTTAATAAACTATAAGAGCATCCAGCTCAACCCTGGAAATTGTTTTGATCAAGTAGAGTTCCATATTTCTACGTAAATATGTGTAAGATTAAAAATGAGTTATGGAAAGTTTTTTCTCTATCTAATGGAAGAGACAGGATACAAAAAGGTAAGTAAGTGTATTGAATGGATTGCTAACTCCTCATGGAATGCCCACAGTAACAATTATTGCTGTTTCATATATGTGGAATGTGTGAAGACAGCAATTAAGTGCCTTGAACTTGTTATAATGAAATGAGGTAGAAATCTACACATGGGTGCTAATCTCAGGGTTGGTTTGGGTTGAGTTTTTTTTTTTTTTATTTTTTAGAAGGTCACAGCAAAACAAAAAGCATTGACTGTTGGGAGTCCATTCTCACTCCTGGTTACCAACAATTGTATTTCAAAGTCTTTACAGTTTTAGGAACAGAGTCAACCTTTCTTCCATAGACCAGGGATTCAAATCATCAACTTGTCCATCACATGATGCATTATGCCATATTCATTTATAATACACTATAAAATTCCATTTCATTTAGGTTTAGAGTAGCATGAAAGATGTTTCAATGGTAATGAGAGATTATACAGGTAAAAAGCCTTATGGTAGCTTGGAATTTTGTAAACCTAATTTTTCTCTGCCTTTACATCAAACAGGGGCAAACAGGAGTGGAAGTAAACTGTACAAAATTAAGTAATTCATTCATTCTTCAGAGTCTAATAAAAATTTCCCAAAATAGACTCATTGTTGTCAAGTAGCTATGGACTAGTATTGACTCCTGTGTTACAGAATAGAATCTACTCCACAGTGTTTTCTTGACTTTACAAACTTTATAGAAGCATTTCACCATTTCTTTCTTCTAGGTGCCACTTGGAGGATTCCAAATAGCAATTTTGAGGCTAGTGGTCAAGCAAAATCTATTGCCTCCACCTAAAGACCGACTATGTGTCTTTCTAGGTATACTAAGCGTCCAATACTTTCCTAAGCACTAGGAAAATAAATCCTCTACAAGCCTCTGAAAATGATGACAGCTAACAACATGACATAGCTAGCATTCTAATGGTTAAGAAACAAAGAAATAAATAGAGGGAAGCGGCTAAGACCAGGCACCACAGAGGACCTCCACAACAGCTTCTGACATGCCTCCAGGTAACAAGCCCCAAGGCGGAGCCTAAACTGATTGGAAAGAAGGAAAACACAATCTATATAGGAGTTCTACAGGACACATCACCTTCCCTTCGGAGACAGTACAAGTAAACTTAAGAGACACTGGACACAGGGAAAAAAAAATCTCTCTGACAAGCTGTCAAGTCATGGGCCAGACAATGGGACATTAATTCTGAAGGCATTTGGTAGAAGTGAAGTGGTATCCTGCTGGAGGGTGGAGCTGGGAAATAAGTGGGTCAAGGCACTGGGCTAAGGGCAGGGACTACACTGTAACTAATGGTCAACTCCAAAATGAGGGATTTAT
>NW_006399849.1:5345517-5398840 GCF_000299155.1 Elephantulus edwardii | reverse complement strand
GCACACAGTTCAAATCCACCAACTGGGCTGTGATTTAATGCCTCTGAAAATCCTTGAGAGCATTAGCTATGAGTCAGTTCAGATTTGACAATCAACAACAACATATACAGAATAAATATGATCATAGAATGATGAGTTAATGAGGAAAGATATGTGTCTTTATATTAGTAAGGTCTGAGCAAGAGAAAAGCAATTAAAGGTTGGGATGAGTATCAACAGCCAGTCACACAAACCACAGGAAAAGAACAACTCTGATGGGGGAGCTTTGTTGGCTGAGTGGTAAGAATTTATGCTGCCAACACAAAGGCATGTGGTACACGTCCACCAGCTGCTCCACAGCAGAAATACAGACAATATCTTCACTTCTTCCATGTGATTTACTGCCTCTGAAAACCCACTGGAGGGTCAACTACGAGTCAGTTCCAATTTGAATACATATAAAAACGAATATAATAAAAATCCATCATTTTATTTCCTGGCAGCTGTTTCAATGGATATTGTTCATGGATCCAAGTAAAATGAAATCTTTGACAACTTCAGTCTTTTCTCCACTTACCATGATGTTGCTTATTGGTCCAGATTTGAGGAGTTTTGGGGTTTTTTTATGCGAAGATATAGTCTATACTTAAAACTATAGCCTTTTATCTTCTTCAGAAATGCTTCAAGCCCACTTCACTTTCTGCAAGCAAGGATATGTCATTTACATATTATAGGACTTAAAGGATTTGCAAAATAAATTGTGGTATAGTCTAGATCTTCTGCTATTAACTTCAATTGAGACCACAAGCAAATCACCCCATCTCACAATGCTTCTGTTACAAAAAGGATGAGAAAAGTATAGATATAAAAACAGATGCTCAAGTGCTCCTAACCTGCTATAAAGAACATCAAATGAATAACGGAGAAAATGGCTCTAAAAGGCTTTGATATAGTTGTAAGAAATTATAGGGCAGGAGATTCTACCCATTTCTGCTTTCATATATATGAGGTATCCCTTTTCTCTCCTCTCTCAAAATTATGAAGCGATAAATGTCTGTCATTTTAACCCAATCAATTTGCAGCACTAAGTTACATCACCCTCAGAAAAAGAGTGCTCCTTCAAAATTCAACCAGACAAAGTGTTTGAAAATTCCTTTGAAAAACCTCTTCTTTGATACTGTGGCATGTATATCAACTCTGCATTTGCCAGTTGCCCTTCTATTTCTTCCTTATTCTTCATTTGTTACTGTTTCTGAGTCACACAAGATTAACAAAGAAGGAATAACACCATGTCCTCACATACTACACCCCCTAAAATGAACCAAAATAGTATAGCAAGAAGGATAAAAATCGACAATTTTGTTTTGTTCAAAGCTATTATTTATTTTCACGGTTTTTAAAAATAGCAACGTCTACATTCTATTTATGTAGATGAGAAGGAGTATGTAATCTCATAAATGCCATTGAGAAAAAAGAGAACACAAATTCTGTCTCAACATATGGGAAATATTTTTATAATTCTAAAGTGTAGTAATTTCCAAATCTGATCATGCTTGCTTTTTCAAGTAACCTTCTCCTTTTCAATATGTGCTATGATATAACCTTTTGTGAGACTGAATTTGATTACTTTTAAGATTGTCTAAAATTTTCTTAAGGAAATTGAGAACCAAATGTCTTGGACTGAAAGTCCTTCAACTTCCAAGCAGAAGTTGCCTCGTCAGAAACCTGTTGAGGTGGCTCGCAATGAGTGGGAATCAGCTAGAGTGCATTTAAGCTAGTCTACCCGAGTCCTGAAGAGGGGCATTATGCTTTGGAAACTGGAGGGATGACAAAAGAGAGGAGGACCCTCAACCAGGTCTATTGACCCAGTGACTTCAGTAATGGGCTCAAGTGTATCAGACATTGCAAGGATGGCTCAGCATAGGACAGGCTTCAGATCTGCTGTTCATAGGATTGTTAAGAGTAGTACTCAACTTGATGGCCCTGATCAACAACAACAACACCCTAATCTCTACAGGATCTGTTTTTGGCTCATTGGTAAGGAGTTACACTGCCAATCCAAAGGCATGTGGCAAAATCCACTATCTGCTCCATAGGAGAAAGATGGACAACGTCTTTCCAAAGGATTTACAGCCCCTGAAAACTTTCTGGAATGTCAGCTATAAATCTGTTCTGATTTGATGGCACATAACAACAACACAGATATTTTTAAATTTTTTTTCTACTAGTTTATTTATAAAATTCAAATACAAATTTAAACAAATTCTTTCAATTTCCCTCACCTCTCCACCCATCAAATTGTACAATACAATGATTACTCCCCTCTTCCCCCTGCACATCCACATCCCTCTGCTTCCAGCCTCTCCCACCCCTCCTGAATCCTCATAGTCATTCCACTATAACGGTTTTATACAATATTTATCCTTATGGGACTGAGTTAGTTCATTCAACAGAATGCTCTCGAATTCCTCCCAAACTAGGTAATTTACAAAATTATTGCTCCTGCAAGCTGCTTAGTATTTCATTGTCTGAATGTACCATAATTTCTCAATCCATTTGTTTGTGGTTGGAAATTTGGGCTGTTTCCATGTTCTTGTGGTGGTCAATAATGCTGGTATGAACATTGGTTGATCTTAGTTTGTGCCTCAGTTCTCTCATATTCTCAGGGTATATTCCAAGTAGTGGAATAAGAAAGCTCTAAATGACACAGTTGTTGCTTTGTGCCATTAAGTTAGAACTGATCCATAGCTGACCCCCCAACAGGTTTTCAGAGTCAGCTAATTACATGGGATGAAATTATTCATCTTCCTCCCTCAGAGAAGCTGGTGGTTTCAAACCATGTGCCTTCAGAATTGCAGTATGGTTTCTTACCACTAAGCTACCAGAACTACAAGATTATGATAGAGGGAGAAAAGATTGAAGCTGTCAATGATTTAGTCTTGCTGGGATCAACTTTCAACACTCTTGGTACCAGCAGTCAGTAAAGAAGGAAAATAAGTACAATGGGCAAGTCTACTATCAGAGATCTCTCCAAAACACTAAAGTATGATGATGCCATTTTAATGACTAAGGTTCTCTGATTCAGGCTATGGTCTTCCTAATCACCTGTTACAGAGTGCTGGACTGAAAAAGAATACCAGAAGAAGTGATGCCTTTGAGTTGTGGTGCTGGAGAAGAGTACTGAATATTTCATGGTCTGCCAAAAAAAAATCAGATATATCTTGGGAAAAGTGTAGCCAGAATGCTCCTTGGAGCAAAGACGATGAAGCTTCATCTTTCATGCTTTTGACATTTAGCTAGGCAAGGCTATTCTTTGGAAAGAGATGTCATATTTGGAAAGATGGAGAGTCAGCAAAGGAGAATAAGATTTCCAATGAGATGAGTCAATATTATCATTTCAACAATGGGCTCTGTTGCGTCAGAGAGGATGACAAAGGCACAGAATAGGTCAGGTCTCAGGATGGCTGTTCACAGAGTAGCCATGAGTCCTACTTGACTCAATGGTACCTAATAACAACTAAAATGACACCATGGTAAAGTGCTCAACTGCTAAGAAAATGTCAATTTTGTTCTGCAAGGTTCTCCTGGAGAGAAGGTTGAGACAGTCCCATGAGTATCAGCCTTGGAAACCCAGACTCAGTTCTGACCTGTCCTCAGGGTCCCTTTGTGTTGGCATATCCTCAGTGGAGGTGGGTTCAGTTGGATTTTGGTATTGGTGTTTAAGTGAAGCCCAGTTTCTAAAATGATAATTCTTTGGTAATTGATCATGAAATGAATGTTATAAGATGATTATCAACCCCATAGACAAAAAGAAAAGCCAAAAACAAACAAACAAGCACAAAGCTTTCTGTTTCTAAATGATGCCTCAGAGGCCAAAATGTGTTCAAAGTGCAGTTTAGGATCGTCTCCAGCAGATGTTACAGCCTAACACAGCATGCTTCATAATTACAGTATTATGGAAAAAGTCAAAAAAGAAAATCGCATTTGTGGTTTCAACAACTTTTTTCCCCCAGAATGCCAAGAAGATTCAGATAGCAAAACAGTTAACCCTCAACAATGCTAAAGGATTCTAATTTGTGATCCCCTTTAGCTCCAAGATTTCTTTTCTGGATAGAAACACCACTCTCTTCCCACCACGTTCCCCCAACATCCTATTGTTTCTCCCCTCAAATACATAGCTATAGTCAAATCCTTCTCTGAGGAAAAGTAGAATAAATTAGCAGAAGACAACCAAGTAGACCCATTATTTATGTTGTCTCTATGTTTTTACTTCGCATTTAATATAAACACATTGGGCTCTCAAAGTATGTGGCTTTCTGCCTAGATACTTGCTGTTTTGTTTATTCTAAAGAGCTTGGTGAGAATCTGTTAATATCACTTAAGTTTTGTTATGGGTGAAGCCATCAAAAAAGCCACTAATATGCAAATGAGTAAATGCTGTTTATGCCTTCGGCATCTTCCCCTTGAAAGACAACCTGAACACAAGACGAAACATGAAGGGAGAGGGGAGGAGGGCCTCAGAAAACCCCTTCTGAATATGATTACAGTGTACTCTGTTTCCAACAACTTCAAGTCCAATACCTGAGATCAGTCATATTTAGTTTAAAAAAACTGAAGTAGGATATTCATTGCTCAAAAGACGTCTTGACCATGAACAACTTGGGAAAAAAAAGAAAAGAAACCAGTGGCTCTTGAAACTTTAACATTAAAAACTCAATTTAGGGAAAAAATATTTTTAAATCTTTAGGTAAGTACATTGCTGTATTAGATAAAGGATGCATCTGCTGATATTTTTCTCTTCCCTCAGGAATTTGGAAATAGATAAAATGTTTTCAATCCATTCTCTTCATGTCCACTTGCTTCAGGTTGTAATATATCTTAGCAGAGTACATTGAAAGCATACTGTTGCAAAACAAAGCAAAAGATTTGCTCTTTCTCTTTTCTCAGGGTCAGTAGAAGAAATAACCCTGAGCTCTGAGGCTACTGGGATAAGCTGAAATGGCAAAACACTGGAACATTCTAATGCAGGGGAAAGTGGCAAGGGACAAATTTTAGTGTCTTATAGTGTTCCTTAGCTGTATATCAAATATTGTTTGTTGCTATTGTGTACCATCGAGCCGGAATCGACCCATAGCTGACCCTCCGACGGGTTTTCAGAGGCGGTAAATCACACAGCAGGAGACTGCCTATCCTTCTCCCATGAAGCCTGAATTTGAACTGTATGCCTTTGGGAGTGTAGTGCAGCTTCTTACCAGTAGGCCACTAGAGTATATTATTCAGGAGTTTTTTAAATGGTTGTTGAAAATATATGTTATAAAACATATACCAATTTAACAATTTCTTCCTGTACAATTCAGTGGAGTTGATGACACTCTTCAAGTTGTACAACCATTCAAGCTCTGCTTTCCCCTTAACATGAACTCCCTGCTCCCAATTTTCTGATTGTGGTTGTCAGTTGGATCCATGTAAATCTTCCAAGGAATGCACTATTTAAGCAAATATTCTTTACTAAATAAGCTAGTTTATGAATTAATTTGTAGAAGATTCCAAGAGACCATACTGACTTAGGGTTTAAAAACAATCTCATGGCAATAATTTTGGGAAACACATCTAGGTTCAATGGCTCCAGAAAATCTGGGTTCCATAGTTATGCTACACTGTTAAGTCAGAACTGATTCATAGCTAACCCTCCAACAGGTATTTAGAGGCACTATAACACTTGGAGAAGAGATTGTTCATCCTTCTGAGGAAGAAATGGGTGGATCCCATTAGAACATAGTTGTTGTTGGGTTTGGTTTTTTTTTCGTACTATTCCCCTTTTGATCAGGATTTATCTATTGAAATTTTTTATCAAAATGTTCAATATTCGTAACCAGCTGTCATTTTTCTCTTCTAGTTTCATGTTGTTGTCCTTTTTGTTGTGTGCCATCAAGTTCAAAATGATCCATATCTGACCCTTCAGTGGCTTTCACAGACAGTTAATAGTATGCGAGAAGATCCATGTATTCTTACAACAACTGAAAATAAAGATAATAAAACAACAACAATGTCTTGAGTTATGTTGTTGAAATTATTAAATATTCCACGAACTGCCAAAAGAACAAACAGATATATCTTAGAGAAAATGCAGCAAGAGTGCTCCTTAAAGTCAAGATGACAAAGCTTCATCTTATATACTCTGCATGTTGTTAGGAGGGGTTATTCTTTGGAAAGAGAGATCATGGTCGGAAAGATAGAGGGTCAGATAAAGAGAGGAAGATCCTCAATCAGATGGATTGATATGGTAAGCACAGTTATGGGCTCAAGTGTGTCAGAGATGATGAGGACAGCACAGTATAAAGCAGAGTTGGATACACCACTCAATGTACATAGCAACAACAACAATCTAATAGCAAATGAGACATTTGTTAATGGAAAGGATTAACCACATCTTCCATTTCTTCTATTTCTGACGTTCCCCCTCCGTCTGTAACAATAGGCAAATAGATTCAATTGTACCTTGCATAGCCACTTGCAAGTTTTTAAAACCTCAAACATTATGCAACAAACAAGTGAGAAAGCAGAAGTACTGTTGTTATTATGTGCCATTGAGTCACCTGCAACTCATAGTGACCATATGTACAACAGCTCTGAAACTTGCCTTATCCTTAGCCAGTCTCACTGAATCTGAAATACCTACCTCCATTGCCCTAGTTACCATACCAATCCATCTCATCCAGGGTCTTCCTCTCTTTATCTTACCATCCACCTTTCAATGAATGATGTCCTTCACCAGGGGTTGGCAGCATGCCCAAAGTATGTGAGATGGAGCTTCAAAATCCTAGCCTCCAAGGAGAAACTTGGTTTCACACTATCAAAGACCTATTTCTTTTGGTGGTCCATGGTATATTCAAGACCCTCCTCCAGCACCACAACTAGAAGGCATGGATTTTTCTTCTGTCATCCTTAGTCATTGTCCAGCTCTCTGATGCATAGCAAGTAATTGCAAAGACCATGGCCTGAATCAGACTCACCTCAGTTTCTAGACTCACATCATTACTTCTCAGTACTATGGGGAGGTCCCTAACAGCAGGTTTTCCCAGTGCAATTTGTATGTTGATTTCCAAACTTCTGGTGCCAAGTAAGCTGAAGCATTAACAACCTCAGTATCTTTACCATCTATCATGATGCTGCCAATTGGCCCAGTGGTGAGAACCTTTGTCTTCTTGAGGTTTAGCTTCAATTCATATTGAAGGTTGCAATCCTTGACCTTCTGCAGCAAGCGCTTCAGGTCCTCCTCAGTTTCGGCAAACAAGATTGTGTCATCTGCATAATGCAGATTGTTGATAAGTTGTCCTCCAATCATTCCTCTTCATAAAACCCAACCTCCAGAATGATCTATTCTTCATATAGATTTAAAAGATATGGAGACAAGATTCATCCCTGATGTATTCCTTTCCTGATTATGAACCATGCAGTGTTTCCCTACTCTGCCCTGAGGACTTCTTCCTGGTCTGAGTACAGGTTTCGCACAAGCACAACCAAGTGTTCTGAGATTCCCATTCTCCTTAAGGTTAGCTGCTCCATGGGAGAACAATGGGCAATCACCACCAGTGACATTAACTGCCTCTGAAAACCTGCCAGAGGGTTGGCTGTGTGTTAATTCTGACTCAGTGGTACAGAACAACAATATTACAGTGATGTCATCTGAAGACCTTGATTCTCCTTGAGTTCACTCTGGAGTTTTGGTGGAACTGAATTTCTCTGTAAGTTGGTTTGCCTTTGCACTCCTCTTTAAAAGCATATGGCTGTAAGATTGACATTACATTCATTATTCAATTTTCTTTGTAGAACAACAACCAGTTGTTGTTGATTCATCTCTGACTCTTGGTAATGCAGTGTTGGGACTAAGGTGCTCCTGATCCAGCCCATGGTCTTCACAATTATTTTCTATACATCAGAGAGCTGAACAACTAAGGCTGATAGAAAGAATTGATGACTTTGAGTTATGGTGCTAGAAAAGAGTCTTGAACATATCACGGACCATTAAGAAAGCAAATAGATCTGTCTTAGAGAGGGTTAACCAAGCTTCTTCTTGAAGATAGGATTTTGAAGCTCCTGCTCATATAAATTGGGCACTTGGCCAGGAGGAACCAATCCTTACAGGAAGACATCATGCTCAGAAGGGTGGAGGGACAGTGCATGAGAGGAAGACCCCTGATGAGATGGATTGATACAGTAACTGAGGAAATGGAGGTAGTGTGTCAGTTCATGAGTCTGTCTCAATACATGGCAGGCTTCAGAGCTCTCGTAAATAGGGTTGCTATGAGGTGACTCAATAGCACATAACAACAACAATAATGATCAAGAATCAATAGTAATAAATGAGGATGTTCAAGCTGCCCTTAAAGAATTGGGAAAAAAATAAGTCTGCAGAAATTGATACAATACCAATTGACATATTTTAAGAAACAGGTGAAGCCTTGGATGTGCTCATCAGTTTGTGTGAAGAAATCTAGAGGTCAGCTATCTGGCCAACTGACTGGAAGTGAAACTTATTTATTCCCAATCCCAAAAAAGGTTATCCAACTGTGTGGAATTATTGAAATTATTATTACTAATATCACCTACAAGCAAAATCCATGTAGCTGAAGACTATCCAAAAAAATGACTAGAACATTAAAATGACAGAGAACTGTCAAGATATACAAGCTGGGTTTAGAAAAGGCTGTAGCTCTAGGGACATCTTTAACAATGTCAGATGAATCTTGAATGAAAGCATAGAGTATTAGAATGTCTATTTGTGTTTCATTGACTATGTCAAGATGTTTATTTGTTCTTGTGGATCACAACAAATTGTGGCTAACCTTGAGAAGAAAGGGAATCCGAGAACATTTTATTATGTTCATGGGAAACCCATTCCTAGACAAAGAAGCTGTTATACAAACAGATCAAGGGAACTCTGCATGGTTCAAAATCAATAAAGGAGTGAGTCATGGATATATCCTTTCCTCATATCTTATAAATCTATATGTGAAAAAGATCATTTGGGATGCTGTACTTAATAATATGACAACAGGATTAAAGGAAGACTCATCAACAGTATCAGTCTAGAGACTAATATAAACCTGATCCAGGCTATGGTCTTCTCAGTTACTTGCTATACATCTGAGAGTTGGACAATGACTAAGGATGACAGAAGAAGAATTGATGCCTTTGAGTTATAGTGCTAGAGAAGAGCATAGCATAGACTACCAATGGAACAAACAGGTCTGTCTTGGAGGAAGTGAAACAGATTACTCTCTTCAGGTGAAAATTTTATAACTCAGTCTCACATACTTTGGATATGTTGCCAGAAGGTGCAAGTCCTAGGACAAAGACTTGGATGGGCATGAACGGACAGGTCATGTTTGAATGAGCAGAGTGTCAGTGTAGGAGAAGAAGACCCTGCATGAGAGGGACCAACGCAGTCATTGTGGCAATGGCAGTGGGGGACAGTGAGGTTGGCTCAGGGTAGGGCAAGTTTCAGAACTATTATTCAAAGTTGTTGTGAGTCATAGTAATCTCAATGGTACATAACAACAATAATGTTTCTCAGGTTGACTGGACCAGTTTGTTTAGTCACTCACCCACTGAAGCATATCTGGATATTTTTCTAGCGTGAATAAACTATTTGAAAAAAAAAACAGAAAAACAAAAACCTTTCACTGTCATTGCATCAAAACCAACTCATACTGAATTGCACTGGAGCCGCTAGTGAATTTGAACCACCAGAGACACCTCACCTTTAAGTTAGCACCACAACTCCTTATACACTACACCACTAAAGCCCCTTATGTAAAAAAAGTGCCTACAAATACTTATGTCTACATTTTTGTGTGGATGTAAGTTTACATTTATAAAGAATGTGTGATAGTTACATATTTACTTTTCAAGAAATGATGAAATTGAGTGCCTCTCTTGGAAGAAACACAAGGGGGATGCTTTTTAGAAGTAAGGATGTTGAGACTTTTTCTCACATACATTGGCATGTTGACAAGCAGAGGTCAGTCCTTGGAAAAGGACATTATACTTGGAAAAGTAGGTAATCAGTAAAACAGAGAAGACTCCTCAACTAGATGGATTGACAATAATGGGCTTAAGCAAGGATGGCACAAAATCTGGTAAATTTTCATTTTGTAATACATGAAATGTTCCCTTGCTCTGTTCTAACAAGTTCCTCTTGTTCCAAGTATAGGTTTCACAAAAGCACAATCAAGTGTTCTGAGATTCTCATTCTTCTCAGAGTCAGCCACATCAATGAAACAGGTAGACATTCGTCTGGTACTCCCTGTTTTCAACCAAGATCCATCTAATATTAGCTACAATATCCCCAATACCACAGCCTCTTCTAAATCAAACCTGCACTTCTGGCAGTTTTTTGTTGATATGTTGTTCCATTTGTTATTGGACAATCTTCAGCAGAATCTTGCTTGCATGTGATATTAATGATATTGTTCATTGCACTGGTTCATTCTTTTTTCATTTTTATTAATTTTAAA
This sequence comes from Elephantulus edwardii, assembly GCF_000299155.1. Lineage (NCBI taxonomy): Eukaryota > Metazoa > Chordata > Mammalia > Macroscelidea > Macroscelididae > Elephantulus > Elephantulus edwardii. Next base: position 5,388,341 of record NW_006399849.1, on the reverse strand, counting down.
CAACATGTACAGAGAATTTGGATTTCCATTCATGAATCAGTGTAATGAAATAAAGAGGATTTCAGAGATATAAAATAGAAAAAAAATTATATTGTTAAATAATTTCCACACTCTGTCAGATCATCTTTCTTTGGATAGCTATCTTTCAATCAGTTGACAAGGTCGCTGTCCTTCAGATTTCTTGGCACAACTTGATGAATACATCTAGGACAGAATCTGTCTATTAAAATATGTCATTTGGTATATCAACAATTCCTGGGGCATTGTTTTGTTTTTTTGCTTAATCTTTGAGAGCAGCTTGAATTTCTTCCTTCTTCACCATAGGCTCTTGTTCATAGGTGGTTTCATGAAATTCTTCCGGGTCCACCAATTTCTTTTGGTACAATGGCTCTGTATATTCTTTCCATCTTCTTTTAATACTTCCTGGATTATTTCAAATTCTTCCCAAAGCATCCTTAAGTATTGCAACTCGAGGCTTGGGTTTGTTCTTCAGTCCCTTGTTGTTGTTTGTTGTTATTATGTGCCGTCGAGTTGTTTGCGACTCATAGCGACCCTATGTACAACAGCCCTAAACCCTGCTCTATCCTGTGCCAGTCTCATTGCCTCTGACACACCCATCCCGATTACTCCAGTCACTGAATCAATCCACCTCATAGAGGGTCTTCCCCTCCTGCGCTGTCTCTCTACTCTACCCAGCATGATGTCCCTCTCTAAAAACCTGTCTCTCCTTACAACATGTCCAAAGTATGTCAGACAAAGCCCCAGAATCCTTGCCTCCAAGGAGCAGCCTGGTTTTATCCTCTCTAGGATGAATTTGTTTGTTTTCTTGGCAGTCCATGGTACATTCAATACTCTTCTCCAGCACCACAGCTCAAAAGCGTCAATTCTCCTTCTATCCTCCCTAGTCATTGTCCAACTCTCTGATGCATAACAAGTGATTGCAAAAACCATGGCCTGTATCAGCTGCACCTTAGTCTCCAGAGAGACACCGTTGCTCTTGAGTACTTTAGAGAGGTCCCTAACAGCAGACTTTCCCATCGCAATACATTTTTTTATTTCCTGGCTACTGGTGCCAAGAGTGTTGACCGTGGAGCCGAGTCAGTTCCTTGAGCTTAAGAAATACTGAAAGAGTTTGGCCCATTTGAGTTTCTGACTCCAGTTCTTGGCATATTTCATTATTATACTTTAGTTTGTCTTCCCACACTACCACCAGGGATGTGTCCTATCTCCATACTTTTTCAATCTATATGTAGAATAGATTATCCAGGACGCTGGGCTGTTTGAGGAGAAACGTGGCATCAGGATTGGAGAAAGACTTATCAACAATCTGTGTTATGCAGATGATACAATCCTGCTTGTTGAAATTGAGGAAGATCTGAAGTGCTTGCTGCAGAAGGTCAAGGACTGCAGTCTTCATTATGGATTGAAGCTCAATATCAAGAAAACAAAGATTCTCACCACTGAGCCAATTGGAATTATCATGATGGATGGTGAAGAGATTGAGATTGTAAACAGCTTTCGTTTGCTTGGCTCCACCATCAACCTTATTGGCACTAGTAGCCAGGAAATTAAAAGATGTATTGTGTTGGAAAGTTTGCTGTCAGAGACCTCTCGAAAACACAGAAGAGCAATGATGTCAGTCTGGAGAGTAAAATGCACCTGATCCAGGCCTTGGTCTTTGTAATCATTTGCTACGCATCACAGAGCTGGACAATGACTAGGGATGAAAGAAGGAGAATTGATGCCTTTGAACTGTGGTGTTGTAGAAGAGTATTGAATATACCATCGACTGCTAAGAGAATGAACAGGCTTGTCCTGGAGAGGGTTAAACCAGGCTGCTCCTTGGAGACAAGGATTCTGAAGCTTTGTCTAACATTCTTTGGACATGTTGCAAGGAGGGACCAGTCCTTGGAGAGGAACATCATGCTTGAGAGGTGATAGGACAGCGCAAGAGAAGAAGAACCTTGATGAGATGGATTGATCCAGTGACTGGGGAGATGGGGGTAGGTGTATCAGAGACGGTGAGATTGGCACAGAGTAGAGCAGGTTTTAGGGCTGTTGTACATAGGTCGCTATGAGTTGTAGGTGACTCACCAGCACATAACAAGAACAGCAAAACATAAAGTCACTGTAAGTTGGAGATAATTTAATAGCACTTAACAATAATAATTTTATATTTACAGTATGAATATATGAGCAATCTAATTTACCTACATTATTTATAGCCTTCGGGTTTGTCATTTTTTTTTTAAAAAAACAAAACTTCTTAACCACATGTATAAAAGTCTTGGCTTTCTTTTCAAAGATAAGTTGAAGATTTGCCTAAAGTCAAGAATAACATTAGAAATTTTAATTCAACAACAGTTTACAGTCAATTTTTTTCCTAAATATCAATCACCCAAACATGCATCAAGGTTGTATTCTTTATCCATACCTATTTAATTGATATTCTCAGCAAATTATTTGAGAGGCTGAATGTTGTGAAGAAGACTGTGACATTAGCACGAAAGGAAGACTCATAAACAACCTACATTGTGCAGATGACACAAACTTGCCTGCTGAATGTAAAGAGGACTTTAAACCGCTTGCTGCAGAAAATAAGACATGACAGAGATATGCATCATAACTCAACATTAAGCAAGCAAAAATGTTCACCACTCGATCAGCAGGCAACATCATGATAGAAGAAAAGATTGTAACTGTCAACAGCTTCATCTTCCTAAGATCCACAATCAACAGCCTTGGTACAATTAGTCAAGAGATCAGGTGACATATTGCCCTGGAAAAATCTGCAGTCAGGGATCTCTCCAAATTATTGAGGAGCAATGATGACAATTTGAAGACTAAATTTCAACTAGTTCAAGTCATGGTCTTTTCAATCACTTACTATGCATCTGAAAGCTTGACAATGAATAAGGATAACAGAAGAATTGATGTCTTTGAATTGTGGTATTGGAGGAGAGTATTAAATATCTCATGGGTTGCTAAAAGAACAAACAGACATGTTTTGGAGAGGGTGCTGCCAGAATGTTCCTTGGAGACAAAGATGATAAAGCTTTGTCTCACATACTTTAGCCATATTGCTAGAAGAGGTTACTATTTAGAGAGGGATATCATGCCTAGAATGGTGGACAGATGGTAAAAGAGAGGATAACCTTAAACTAGGTGTATTGACACACTGACTGTAGCAATGAATTTAAGTGTGTTGGAGATTGTGAGGACGGCACTGGACAGGGCAATGTTCAGATCTGTTGTTCATTGAGTTACTATGAGTTGCACTGGTCTCTGCAGCCCCTAAGAACAACAAACATAGAAAATTACACTCCAAGCCATCATAGAAACAACCAAACATGTGGTCCCATTTCATAAAAAATATTTTATTCTATAGCAGCATTTATCATAGCTCTAGAATATTTCATTGTTATCTCATTAGGGTTAACATTCGTTATTATCATTTACTTGAGGAAGAAGTCTCACCCATAAAGAGCTCCCCATATACAGAGACAGAATTACCTGATTAAAAACAAACAAACAAACAAATCTCTTTGGCCAAGAGTATTCTGTAAACTTTTGTTATGAGATCCTTGTCCGGAATGGTATTGCCAAATGTTTGTTCCCTGTCGGTACGATTTCTTTTCATCCTGTTGGAAAAAGTATTTGATGAGCACAGAGACTGAATCTTTAGAAGGTCCCATTCATCAAGTTTATCCTCTTCAGAATGTACATTTCTGGCAGTGTTTGGCAGTCTCTTTGTACCATAGGCTAAGCCTTCTAAGCTTGGTCTCAATTTGTCTCTTATGAATTTTATGGTTTAGGATTTTACTCCCAGGTCTCTCATCTACCTTAAGTTGATTTTTGTGTATGGTGTGAGATATGGATCCCGTTTCAGCTTTCTGCAGGTAGCAGTCCAGTTTGGCTAGCAACATTTGTTGAAGAGGTTGTCATTTCCTCATTTCATAGGTTTTGTTTCCTTATCAAATATCAAGTGACAATAGATAGATGGGTCCATTTCTGGGTTCTCAATTAAGTTCATTTGTCTATGAGCCTGTCATTGTGCCATGGTGTTTTGGTTACTACCACTGTGTAGTAGGTTTTGATATTGGGAAGTGCTGTGCCTCTCACTTCATTTTACTTTTTGGATTTTAACAAAAGTTTAGAGAAAACTTGCATTTTTATTCATTCATTGTTGCACAATTTACTCTCTCCCCCCAACCCAGTCCACTTTGCTATGCACCTCTTATTCCGGACTGTTGTCATGCAAATAATGCCTAATCATATATTTCTTTGAAATAGTTTTTCCCTCATCTGGTCCAATGCACTTACATTATTTATCCCCTCTTTTCTTACTTTCCTCCCAACACCCATGTCAGTCTTGTTTTGTCACAGTGTATGCGGCATTTGTCCTTTTGTGACTGAGATATTTCACTCAGCATAATGTCCTCTAGGGCCACCCATTTTGTATCTGCTGTCAAGTATCTCTCCAGAATGCTAAAGAATAACCATGTGAGTCTAAAGTCTAAGGTGTCCTATTGTATGAATATACCACAGCTTCTTTGTCCATTGATTTGTTGTTGGGCACTTGGGTTACCTCCATCCCTTTGCTATTATTAACTACATAGCACTGAAAAACAAGGACTTCATTTTGCTTTTTCAGTAGTGCTTTTCTTATTCACCGTCTTTTGCCTCTCCAAATAAATTTGACAATTTCCCTTTCAATATTCTTGAAAAATGAATTTCGTGTCTCTATTGGGATTGTGTTGAACATGCAGATTGCTTTTGATGGGATTGTCATTTTCACAATATTGAGTCTTCCTATCCATGAACAAGGAATATTTTTCCATTTCTTTAAGTCTTTTATTCTGTCTTGCAGAAATGTTCTATATTTTTATTTGTAAAAGTCTCTGTGTCTCTGTTAGGTTCACTCCCACATATCTCAACTTGTGGCTGGCTGTTGTAAATGGTTCATAGGGTTTTTAAAGGCCTACTGTTTAGGAAGTAGACAGCTCATCCTGCGTCCTAGTCTGTCTTAGTCAGGGAGCTCCCAGAAAACTTGTCCACATTGGGTAACCCAAATAACATTTAACATACCAGTGGCACATATTGCAGCTTCACAGCAACCCCAAGTTATCTTAGTAAAGCAAAGTGACATACAAATGTTGTGCCACTTAGAACAATGTTCTCCTCAACCACAATTAGCACCAGGCCCAAGGGCCCAACTGATTTTTAAATGCAAAGGCCTTCCCCCTAGATCCTGTTTCCTTAGGCAAGATGCTTTTAGCCACAAATGATTGCCAAAGAAATCAGAAACTGCCAATCAGTTTACATTTGATTATTCATATAACCAGAAATGCCCAAACAATTTACACCCAGCATTCAAATAAATTTAAAAAACTCCTACCCTCCAGAATCCAACTCTTTCTAGCTGGAGGCTAAGCCTCAGGCAGGATCCAACTGACTTTTAAATACAGAGGCCTGTCCCCCAGGCATTATTTGCTTAAACAAGAGTATGTCAGCACCGTGTTCTCTCTCCATACCTATTCAACCTTTATGCTGACCAAATTATCTGAAAAGAGGAAAGCTGTGGTATGAGGATTGGAAGGAGACTCATCAATAACCTGCATTATGCAAATGGCACAACCTTGCTTGCAGAAAGTGAGAAGGACTCGAAGCACTTGTTGCAAAAGATCAAGAAATACAGGCTTTGGTATGGATTGTATCTCAATACAAAAACAAAAAAACAAAACAACACAAAGATTCTTATCATTGGATCTGTAGGCAGCATCAGGATGGAAGGAGAGGAGACTGAAACTGTTAAAAGCTTCATCTTACTTGGATCCACAATTAACATCCTTGGTATAAACAGTCTGGTACTAAGGAGATGCATTGCACTGGGAAAATCTGCAGTTAGGAAACTCTTCAAATTATTGAGGAGTAGTGATGTCAGTTTGAGGACTAAGGTGTGTCTGATTTGGGCCATGATCTCTCCAATTAATTGTTATTCATCTGTGATTTGGACAATGAATAAGGATGACAGAAGAAGAATTGATGTCTTTGAGCTGTGGAGTTGGAGAAGAGCACTGAACATCTCATGGATGGCCAAGAGAACGAACAGATATGTCTTGGAGAGGGTGTACCCGGAGTGTCCTTTGAAGGCAGGAATAAATGAGACTTCTCCTCACATACTTTGGGTATGTTGCTAGGAGGTGTTGTTCCTTGGAGAAGGACCTGATGCTGGGAAAGGTGGGGGATTCCGTGAAGGAGAGGAAGACACTCAACTTAGTGGATTGACACAGTGACTGATGGAAGGGGCTCTTGTGTGTCAGGAAATGTGAGGGATGACATAGGCTAAAACAAAGTTCAGACCTTTTGTTCATAATGTTGCTACGAGTCATACTCAACTTGATTACACCTAACAACAACAGCAAATTGTAAATGGTATTGCTTTCTTAATTTCCTTCTCTGTGTTTTCTTTGTTACTGTAAAGGAATTCCACCAGATACTGGTATTGTATCCTGCAAACCTCCTAACCTGGCCTACTAGCTCTAACAGTTTTTGTTGAGTCCTTGGGGTTTCCTGGGTACACTGTCACATCTTCTGCATATAGTGACAGTTTCACCATCTCTTTGTTTATCTGGATGCCTTTTGTTTTAATCTCTTGTCATATTGCCCTAGTAAGTACTTCCAATACAATACTGAATAGAAGAGGTGATAGTGCCTAGTGCCTTCCTAGTTCCCTGTTCGCAAGGAAATTCCTTTTAGTCTTTCTCCATTGAGAATGATTTGGCTATTGGTTTTGCATACATACTGTTCACTATGTTGAGGAAATCCACCCTCTATTCCAATTTTACTGAGTGTCTTTATCAGGAAGGTGTGTTGGATTTTGTCAAATGCCTTTTCTGTAACAATTGCTAAGATCATATGGTTCTTGTTATTTGCTTTGTTAATGCTTTGATGGTGTTTATCTTATGCCGAATCATCCTTGCATACCTGTTATGAATCCCACTCAATTATGATGAATTATTTTTTTTATGTTCTTTTGGATTCAATTGGCTAGGATTTTGATAAGGATTTTTGTGTCTATATTCTTGAAAGATATTGGTCTGTAGTTGTCTTTTATGGTAATATCTTTGCCAGGTTTCAGTATTAGGAATATGCTTACTTCATAGAATATCTCTAGGAGTATTCCTACTTTTTCTATTTTTTTTTAAATAATTTAAGTAGAATTGGTGATAAATCTTCTCTGAATGTTTGGTAGAATTCAGGCCTGAAGTCATCTGGTACAGGACTTCTTTTGTGAAAGAGTGTTTTTCTGACCTGTTCATTTTTTTTCTTTTGTGGTGGGTCTGTACAAGTGTTCTACTTCTGTCCATGTCAATTTGGGGAGGGCAGGAGTTTCAAGGAATTTTTCCATATCCTTAACATTTTCAAATTTATCAGAGTATAGCTTTTCATAATACACTGCTATTGTTGATGTTGTTGATTGTCTTCAAGTCAAGCACGACTCGTAGTAACCCTATGAACAAAAGACCTGAAGACCCTCTACAAACCATGGACATTTATCAAAGTTCACAGAGTTTCCAGAGGCATGCTGTTTAGGAATTAGATGTCACTCCTGTTTCCAAACTCAGATTTAATTTCTTCTGGGTCTGTTGTGATGTCACCTCTAATAAATCAAGTTATTAGTGTCTTCCCCAATTTTTCTTTTGTTAAGTGTGACAATGGTTTATCAATTTTATTGACCCTTTTGAAAAAATCTGCTTCTGGTTTTGTTGATGGTTTCAATTGTTTTTCTGTTTTCTATCTCGTTGATTTCAGCTCGTGTGCTTATAATTTCTTGTCATCTAGAGGCTGTGGGGTTAGATTGGCCCTCCAAAAGGAAAAGACTGATAACCAGATTACAAAATTTGCCAAAGATATGTAAAGACTTTTCACAGAGAAAGATATCCGGATAACCAAAAGACACATGAAGAAATGCTCAAAATCACTGAGGATAAGAAAGATGAAAATCAAAACCACAATGAGATACCACCTCACTCCAGTAACAGAGGCAATGTTTAACATGACAGCAAGTAATAAAGGTAGGAGAGGATGTGGTGAGATAGGAACTCTTATACATTGTTGTTGGGGTTGTAAAATGATACAGCCACTCTGGATAACAGTTTTGCATTTCCTCAAAAAGATGAACATAGAAATTCTATATGGCCCAGATACTCCACTGCATGGAACATACCCTGAGAATATGAGACCTAAGGCACAGACTAAGATTCGTACACCAGTGTTTACAGCAGTGTTATTTACCATCACAAGTATATGGAAACAGCCCAAAAGTCCAACCACAATCAAATGGATTGAGAAATTATGATTTTGTAAATCACTACCTAACTTTGGAGGGACTAGAGAGCATTATGCTAAGTGAATTAACTCAGTCTTATATAAGACCATTATTGTAGAACATGTTTGAGATTTCAAAGGGGTGGGGGAGTAGAGACATGAGAATGGGTGGTGGGGTGGTTAATATAGAGTCACACAATTTGATGAGTGGAGGGAAGGAAAGAAAGATCTGGTGTGAAAAAGGGTATATATGAACTTTGTGAATAAACCAGTATAAAAATAAACATTTTCTTTAAATGAAAAAAAGAAATGCTGAAATAATCCCACAAATACCATAAATTCTGGCTAAAAAAAAAAAAAAGAAGAAACTCATAGAGATTTTCTCATCTATTAATATCCATTGTATTATTTCACCATCAGTAATGTTGCATGTAAAAATCTTTGGGCTCTTTTGTGTCAGAAACTATAAGGATGGTGCAGGATAGAACAAGGTTCAGATCTTTTGTCATAGGGTTGCTATGAGTTGTACTCAACTTGACAGTACCTAACAATAACAACAATATTGCATGTCTGTATCTATGTTTGCAACTACTGACTTAGGTTATTTTTTAGTTATTCAAATTTAGACTGTATTAATTCAAATCTTGTGAGCCAAAAACTCTTTGCGCTGAATAGGGAGCAGTAAACCTTCCCTAGGTTTTCTCTCCTACTTGTCTATAGTTCTTTCCCAGAGGTCTCTATTCTCCCTATGAAGTCTGAGTGGTACCATGTCTTTATTGCCTGCTTTGAAATCCCATAACTTGAAAAGTTGTTTGACAGCATCTGTTAAAAAAGGACATATGGACATCTATTACAACGCTTTTAACTCTCAAGTAAATATCCTGCAGAAATGTCTACATTTGTCAAAACTACACAAAATGTTTACAGAAGTGTTATTTTAATAGTGTCAAATTGGAAGCAACCCAAATGCTCATTAATAGTAAAATGCATATATAAAGTGTGATGTATCAAACAGTGGAATGTAAAAACATAATAATAATAATAATATTTATACAATAATAATGAACGAAGCTTACAAACATGCCTGGATTAAGTTAGTCATGAAACAGTGCATAGTAAATTATTCTGTTTATATAAAGTTTAAAAATTCATCATGTACTATTAAGATTTATAAGACAGTGAATGGAAAGAGGTATAAGGAGGACCTTTGAGTTGGAGTTAATGTTTAGTTTCTTAATCATAGATGGAAGTTGTATGATTCTATTCACCATATGAAAATTTATTCGCTCAAACACTTATATTTTTCTATAAATGTCAATGAAATGAAATTTGCACAAAATAGCTTCTAGAAATATAGCAAAAAGATAAGCAAAAAAGCTAGAATTATTAGAGTAGCTGTTATTATGTGCCATCAAGTTGACTATATCTCATAGCAATTCTATGAACTAGGACTTTGAATCCTGCCTACCCTTTCAAGATCCAGCCTTATCATCTGCAATACAGTCAACACGTCAGTCCATCTCATTCAGGGTCTTCCTCTCTTGAGTTGACCTTCTACCTTTTAAAGTATGATGTCTTCCAAGGATTTGCCACTCCTGACAACATGCCTGAAGTATATGAGACAGAGTTTCAAAATTCTTACCTCTGAGGAGCACCCGCTCCAAGACAAACCAATTCAATGCTCAATGCTCAATACTATTTTCCCCCCCTTCTCCTTCAGGTCCACAATCAACACTCTTCACAATAGCAGTCAAGAAATAAAGACAATTGCACTGAGAAAATCTGCTGTCAGGGACTTCTCCAGAGTACTGAGAAGCAGCACTGTCCGTCTAGAGACTAAGGCATGCCTGATCCACGCCATAATTACTTGCTATGCATCAGAGAGCTGGATAATGACTAAGGATGACAGAAGATAAATCGATGCCTTAGAGTTACGAATTTGAAGCTCCATCTCACATACTTTGGGCATGTGGCCAGGAGAGACTGGTCCTTGGAGAAGGGCATCATGCCTGGAAGGGGGAGGGACAGTGCAGGAAATGAAGACCCCAGATGAGATGGATTAATGAGGTAACTGGATAATGCAGTAGCTGTATCAGAGTCAGTGAGACTGGCTGAGAATGGAGCAGGTTTCAGAGTTCTTGTCCATAGGGTCACTCTGAGTAGCAGGTGAGTGTGCAGCATGTAACAACAATATTGCATAGAAAATTCATAAAGATTGTGTTTCATAATTTCATTCATTCAAATTGTGTTTTATAAAATCATTCCCATACACTGTGTTTTATAAAATTAATTGCCCACCATTACCTCATCTTTTCAGGACCCCTCTGGATCTTTCCCACTTCCTTCATCCTCCTCTTTTACAGCACTCCAGCAAAAAGACATTTATTCTTCTTCTGTAATTCTTAGTCATTATACAACTCTCAGATGCATAGCAAGCAAGTGAGACGATTACGGCTTGGATCAGGCACATCTCAGTCTTTAGACAGACATTGTTACTCTTTAGCACTCTTGAGGGGTCTTGTACAGAAGATTTTCCCAATGCAACTCCTCTTTCAATTTCCTGACTGATGGTACCAAGGTTATTGATTGTGGATTGGAGCAAGATTAAATCATTAATTAACAGCTTCAATACATTCTCCAATTATCATGATGTTACCTATTGGCCTGGTAGTAAAGATTTTTGTTTTCTTTATGTTGAGATGCAATCCATACTGAAGGCTGCAGTCCTTGACCTTCTGCAGTAAATGCTTCAAGAATTCTTCAGTTTCAGCAAGCAAAGTTATGTTATTGGCATAATGTAGATTGCTGATGAATTTTCTTCCCATCCAAGATACCACATCCTTGTTCATAAAGTCCAGCCTCTTGAATTATCTGTTCAGCATATAGATTGAAATGTTCTGGAGAAAGAATATATCCCCAATGAATTCCTTTCTTGATTTTGAACCATACAATGTCCCCTTAGTCTGTTCAGGCAACAGCTTCTTGGTCAAGGTTTAGGTTTTTGGGTTGGTGTTTTTATTTATTTATTTTAATAAAAGTTTACAGGAACTTTGGATTTCCATTCATTCATTATTGCACTTTCCTCCCTGCCCACCCCTCCTCCTCAATTTGCTTTTCTTTTTGAAAAGTAAAAGAAAAAATTTTTTCATTGTTATTCAGTCCCTCCCCCAAGTCCACTACACTATGCTACCTTCATTCTGGACTCCTGTTGTAGCAATAATATCGAATCATACATGAGCACAGTCAAGTGTTCTTGGATTCCCGTTCCTCTCAATGAGAGCCACAATTTGTTGTGATCTAAATGGTCAAATGACTTTGTACAGTAAATAAAACACAAATTGGCAACCTTTTGTTACTCTCTGCTTTCCATCAAGATCCATCTGACATCAACAATGATATCCCTAGTGCCACGGCCTCTTCTAAACTCAGTTCATATTTCTGCAAGTTCTCTGTCAATGTACTGTTCTAGTCTCTTTTGAATAATCTTCAGCAAGATTGTGTTTGAATGTGAGATTAATGACATTATCCAATTATTTACACAACATATTGGTTCAACATTTTTGGGTATTGAAATAAACATGCATCTCTTCCAGTCAGTTGGTCAGGTAGATGTCCTCCAGATTTCTTCCCACACCCAGGCCTTCATCTATTGATTGAAATAGCAGTGGTAAATGATAATGATGACTATAAAGAAGACGACTTGGAGTACTTTCTGTGATCATAATCAATAATCCCCAGTCATACCACACAAAAGCATGGCTCTGATTAATGAGTGTTAGGCTTTAGAGTGATGTTTTAAAGAAAAGTTAACCTGACAGACAAAATAGTTTTAGTCACTGGAATACTTGGAAAATTTATCTCTTTCTACACAAACTAATTTTTGTTCGACTGAAGCCAGAGTTTTCAATTGTTTCATTACATTTGAAATTTGCACAGTGAATAAGGATGACAGAACAAGAATTAATGCCTTTGGATGTGGTGTTGAAGAAGAGTACTCAACATCCCATGGAAACAAACAAGTCTGTCATGGCAGAATTGCACCCAAGGGCTCTTTAGAGGCAAGGACAGTAAAACTTCACCTAACATACATTAGGAGGGACCAGTCTTTGGAAAAAGGCATTATGCTAGGAAAGGTGAAAGGGCATAAGATTTCTTTGAATCATAGTTTATTCAAAGGTACCTAATATAAGTTGTACTTGACTTGATAACACTTAACAAGAGCAACAATAATAATAAACCACAGTTACAGAATAAAAAGAAGCGAGATAGGAAACAACATAAGTGATGTTGTCAGTACCTGAATAAGTAAATAGTAGCTTCTTCTTGTTATTTGCCATAGAGTCAGAACCAACCCATAGCTGGCCAGTGGGTTTTCACAGGCAATTTATTACACAGGTTATGGTCCACCATTCTCCCACAAAGGAGCTTGTGGATTCAAACTGAGTTCCTTTTTGATTGAGCACAGTTTGGAGGACAGATGCCTGGCTGACTGACTGGAAAAGATCCATATTTGTTTCCATTCTCAAGAAAAGTGATCCAAAAGAATGAGGAAATTATTTCATAATATCCCTACTATTAGAAAATCCCATGACCCCAGGGATATCATTGCTGTTGGTAGTTTTACCCAGACTAAAAGCAAAGAGTATTAAAAGAATATCTATTTGTGCTTTATTAACTATGCAAAGGCATCCCACTATGTAGATAACAAACTATGGCTAACATTATGAAGAACTGGAATCCCTGAACACTGAATTGTGCTCATTCAAGACCTATACCTAGACCAAGGAACTTTGTGAATAGAACAAGGAAACACCACATGTTTAAAATCAAAAGAGATGTGTATCAAGGCTGTATCATTTCTCTATTCCTAGTCAATCTGTATGCTGAACATGTAAGTTGAGAAGCTGGATTATAGGAATAAGAATGTGGCATCAGGATTGGAGAGAGGATCATCAACAAACTATGTTATGCAGATGACCAAGCCTTGCTTGCTCAAAGTGTGGTGAATTAGCAATGATTGCCACAAAAGATCAAAGACTTGAATATTAATTACATCTCAACATCAAGAAAACAAAAATCCTCACCACTAAGCCAAGAGGGAAAATCATGATAGAAAAAGAAAAGATGAAAATTGTCAACAAGTTAATCTTAATTGCACTCACAACCAACATACTTGGTAAAAGTAGTAAGGAAATCAGAGATGTATAGCTTTAGGAAACTCTGATGCCAGGGACTTCTTCACACATCAATGATGTCAGTTTAAAAACTAAGGTGTGGATGATTCAAGCCATAGTCTTTCCAATCGCCTGCTATGCATCTCAGAGCTGTACAATGAATTAGGAGACTGAAGAAAAATCAATGCCATTGAGTTGTGGTGTGGGAAAAGAGTGTAGGATAAGCCATGGATGGTAAAAGAACAAACAGACACATAGCCATAGTGTTTCTTAGAGGCAAGGATGGTATCACCTATTTTGGGCATGTTGTTAGCTGGGACCTCATGCTTGGAAAGGTAAAGAGTCACAAAGGAGAAGAAGACTCATCCAATGAGATGGATTGGGACAGTGACTGCAGCAATGGTCTCGAGAGTCTCAGAGATAGTGAGGATGGTGCAGGATAGGACAGAGGTTAGACCTGTTGTTTATAGAGTAAGTGTACACAACTACATGGGACATAACAACAACGACATCCTGTGGCTTTGTGGTAAGAAATTGTGCTGCCAACTGAAAGGTGTCAATCCAGCAGTTGCTCTACAAAAGAAACATGGACAATCTATTGCTGTGCAATTTACTGCCTCTGGAGCCCTGCTGGGGGGTCAGCTCTGCATCAGTCCCAAATTGCTAGTATACAGCAACAACAACAACAATGCCCTGGAGAGGGTGCCCTGGTGGCACAATAGTGAAAGCACTACTCAACCCTAGTGATGTGGTAATACACTGGGCTGCAAACCAAATGGTCAATAGTTGAAACTCACCAGTCTCTCCAAGGACTATTCCAGTATCCATCCATTAAGATATATAGCCTTGAAAACCTAGTGGAGAGTCAGAACTGACATTGTTGTGGTTGTGCATCATCAAATCAGAACCAACCCATGGCTGATCCTCTGGTGGGTTTTCAGAGGTTTTAATCCCACAGGAGGAGACTGGTCCTCTTTCTCCCGTGGAGTGGATTCAAACCACAAGCTTTTGAAATTGCAGCTCAACTTTTTACCACTAGGCCACCAGAGCACACTAGAATGGGCACTGAGTTTGAACATGGACAGAAAGATATGGCTGTTTGCTTGCATAAAGGGCCTTGGACACTCTGGAGGGGCAGTTCAGCAATGTCCAGTGGGGTCAGAATTAATTCAACTGCAAGAGTTTTGGTTTGGGTTTCATCCTATTTGGAGAAAGTAGTTGTTGGTTTTTTGGTTTTTGTTGTTGTTGTTGGTTTGTGGTTTGTTTGTTTTTTTATAGTTTGAATAACGTTTTGGCCTCTTTTTTTTTTTTTAACTCATGTAGTTTTAACTTGTTAGTTAAATTTGTCTCTTCTAGGCTGCGACAGTTCCATGATACATCTTCAAGGATATGACAATGTATGACTAAGCACAATTGATAACAGTGCATCTAAATTCCAAAATCAATCTCCACAATAGTCTAGTGTTTCCTATTGCCAAAGGGGCCCTTTAGAGTAGTGGGAGAAAACCTTCATCCTGAAACCTATAGCATCCCTTTTCAACAGGAAGTAGCTAAGAGAATAAGCCATCCCCTTTTCCTTATGAATCAGGGTGAAGTCTCTCTCAGGGAGGAGTGATAGGAAACGGCAAGGGACACACTGACAAAGGAGATTAATCAGAACCGGCTTTGACAAGCACTGTGGCAATGGGACAATTAAAGCAGACTTTCAAGGGGGAGGAAAAAAGGAACAAACTGGGGGCGGGGCATAGTGAAAATAGTGCAACAATGAATGAATGGAAATCCAAAATCTCTGTAAATGTTCATTAAAATTAATAAAATTTAATAAAAATTTTTAAAAAATAAAAACAAAGAGTCGCCTCTAAAAGGGGGGTGGGGGAAGACCATTCTACTACCTCTCCAAAGGAGAATGGGAAGGCCTCAGAAGTGGTAGGTTATTCCAGGAGGGTAAATGATAAGAATCTGAGGAAGTACATGCAGTCATGATATTGTTAGATGCTGTTGAGTTGGTTCATACTCATAGCAACCTGATGTATAATAAAACATTGCAAAATCCTACATCATTCTCATAATCATTGTTTGAGCCCATAGTTGGAGATACTGTGTCAATTCATTTGGTTGAGAGTTTTGTCTTTTTTCATTGATCTTCTGCTTTACCAAGAATGATCTCCTTCTCCAAGAACCAGATCATTCTGATAACATGCCCAAAGTACAAGAGATAAAGTCTCAGCACCTTTCCTTTGAAGGAGTACTCTGTCTGAACTCACTTCAAGAAGTATAGGGATATTTGTTTCCTTTATGTTGAAGTGCAGTCCATATTGAAGACTGTAGACTATAGTAGTAATTGCTTGAAGACTTCATAATTTTCAGGAAGTAAGGTTGCATCATTTACACATTGCAGGTTGTTGATGAATCTTTCTTCAATCCTAATGTCATGTTTCTCTTCATGTACTCTGGCTTTCTGGAGCATTTAATTAGTATAAAAATTTAACAAATAAAATGAAAATCTATAATCCTGGTGCACCATTTCCCCAATTTTAAAGAGTGCAAGATCTCCTTTTTCTTCACAAATGACTTTTCGTTGTACATGTAGAGATTTTTCATGAGCACAGTTAAGAGTTCCAGAAATCTCATTCTTCTAGTTTATTATGATCGGCATAGTCAAACACCTTTGCGTGGTCAATAAAGCACAGGTAAACATCTTTGTTGTTCCTTGCTTCTAGTAAAAATTAATTTGGTAATTTCTTTAAAAAGTGTTTCCACATCCTCTTCTGGATCTAGTTTGAATTTATGGTAGTTCTTTGCCAGGTATTGCTGCAACTATTTTTTCCTTATCTTCAGCAAAAATATTATGCTGTTGTTTTTGTGTACCCTAGATATAGTCAGAATTAATACATAGCTGACCCTCTGGCAGGTTTTTAGAGGCAGTTAATTTCATGGAAGTAGATTGCCTATCCTTCTCTCACAAAAAATATTACAGAAAATATTATTATATTTTAGTTAAAATACAGTTGTGGAGAATATAGAGTTTTTGTAACAGAAATCCTTAATGCTGGAATTTCTTTGAAAAAATTACTAATGATTAAATTACAATTTTAAATCTTTCATTCATTCTACAAATATTTGTTATGAGCCTTCTACAGGCCCAGCAGTGTGGTAGATGTTGGTCCTACAATGGTAAATAAGACAGCTTGTAAATCTTGATTTCACATGGAGCTTACAGTGAGCAACAAAGATATGCAACCAAAAAATAAGTTAGTGTGCAGATGAAAGCACATAGAAAAATATCCAAACTAATACATATCAGGAGTTAGGAAAATGTTCCAGGGCTTCCCTGCCAACGATAGATGACCAGATTGGCAACCCTAATGACTAGAAGGAAGCACACAAAAAAGTGAAATCATGACTACAGCTGACCATTCCACAAAGAAGCAGCAAGAGCACACACACAGGTAAAATAACTCCAACCCAGCACAGCCAATGATGGAAATATACCCACAGAGGAACTCTGCTGAGTGAACTAGTTCAGTCTCATAAGGACAAGTACTGCATAAAGCCATTACTGAACAAATAGAAGGTAACTAGTAAAATGTGTATGAAGGTACAAGAGGGGAAGGGGAGAGAACAGGGAGTTAATGATGAATGGGGGAAAGGTGAGGGGAGGAACCAAGGGTTGCAGAATTTGGTAAGCAGAGGGAGGAGATGAGGGAAATGGGAAGGATCCAGGAGGGACCTAAAAAGATAGCGTGATGGTCAGCATGAATCAGTGGTGATTAATTTTATGCAACACAATATGGGAGTGATTGTATAAAACACAATATGAATGAAAGAAAAGTGCGAAACACATGTACACAAATTTGTATGGAAATCAATATGTTGTTGTTATGTGCTGTTGAGTGGTCTGCAACTCATAGTGACCCTATGTACAACAACTCTTAAACCCTGCTCTATCTTGTGCCAATATTATTGTCCCTGACAAACCCAATACTCCAGTCACTGAATCAATCCATCTTGACAGTCTTCCTTTCTTTCACTGTTCTTTCACCTTTATAAGCATAACACCACTCTTCAAGGACTGATCCCACCTTGAAACATGTTCAAAGTATATCAGACAAAGCTTCAAAATCCTTGCCTCCAAGGAGCAGCCTGGTCTCACTCTCTCTAGGACAAATCCGTTTGTTCTCCTAGCAGTCCATGGTATATTCAATACTCTTCACCAGCACCACAGCTCAAAGGCATTAATTCTCCTTCTGTCATCCCTAGTCATAGTCCAGCTTCTTGATGCATAGTAAGTAATTGTAAAGACTATGGCCTGAATCAGGCACACCTTAGTCTCCAGACTGAAATCATTGTTCTTCAGTACTTTGGAGAGGTCACTGAAAGCAAACTTGCAGGCTAGATTTAGAAGAGGTCTTTGTACTAAGGATATTTTAGCTAATGTTAGGTGGATCTTGGCTGAAAGTAGAGAGTACTAGAGGAATGTCTATTAGTGTTTCATTGACTATGCAAAGGCATTTCACTGTGTGGATCAGAACAAACTGTGGGTGACTCTGAGAAGAATGAGAATCTCAGAACACTGGATTGTGCTTTTGCGAAACTTATACTTGGATCAGGAGGCAGTCATCAGAACAGAGCTAGGAAACACTGCATGGTTGAAAATTGGGAAGAGTGTGTGCCAGGGATACCTCCTATATCCATACCTTTTCAATCTATACGCAGAACAGATTATCCAGGACACTGGACTGTATGAGGAGAAATGTGGCATCAGGATTGGAGAAAGACTCATCAACAATCTGAGTTAAGCAGATGACACAACCCTGTTAGCTGAAATTGAGGAAAATCTGAAGCACTTGCTGCAGAAGGTCAAGGACAGCAGCCTTCATTATGGATTGAAGCTCAATTTCAAGAAAACAAAGATTCTCACCATTGGGCCAATTGGCAGCGTTGTGATGGATGGTGAAGAGACTGAGATTGTCAACAGATTTAGTTTGCTTGGCTCCACAATCAACACTCTTGGTACTAGCAGTCAGCAAATTAAAAGATGAATTGCATTGCAAAATCAATACAAAAATTTAAAAAGTGCAAAGCAAGCTTCATGGCCGCTATCTTTGAACCACCTTAATACCTGAAGTTTAAATCAGAAGGGCAAAGGGGGGTATATATAGTAGCATACACAGTGTTTATTAATATTTTCTCTGAATGAAATTTCTTTCTGGCGCATTTGATTCTTTGCTAATCACTAATTTCACTGATTTTTCATTAATTTTTTGCTTTACCAAAAATGATGTTCTTCTCCAGGGACTGGACCCTCCTGATAACATGTCCAAAGTAGATGAGATGAAGTTTCAGCATTCTTGATTCAAAGAAGCACTCTAACTGCATTTCTTTCAAGAAATATAAAGACATTTGTTTTCTTTATGTTGAATTGTAATCCATATTGAAGATGTCGTCCTTGATCTTTATCACTAATTATTTCATTTTACCAGGCAGACTAGTGGTGAGGCGAGCCAAAGGTGAACTACACAGCCTTGGTGTCTACATGAGACTAACACAATAATGTAAATAGACCAGAGGTGAATTATTCCCTACTGAGTATATGTTATATGAAATTCTTCATTCGACTGCACCTAACAACAATAGATGGATGAATAATTTCCTGCTGCGTGGCTTACTGTCTCTGAAAAGCAGCTTACAGGCCATCTATGGATTGGTTCCAATGCAACAGTACACAGCAGCAACATGAATGTTACTGGTGGAGATAGTTCCCCTTTATGAAGCAGACAGAAGTCAGGCTCGGCTCCTTCCACGGTGCATCCACTCCTTTCACACTGTCCCATTAGCCACAATGGCAAACAAATTGTACATTTTCTTCTCTTGCTTACACAACAAATATGTATCATTTATGATTATTGCTTTTGACTTAAGCATCAGTTAAGTGTTAAAACCCGGAGAGAATAAAGGCAGGATGCTGATAAAAAGTGAACTAACAAACAGAACAAGAAAAAAACATACCAACACTCCAAACCACCGACTGTTGAGCCAGTTCACCTAAAGTCTGAATCTCAACCACATTTCTGTTTGGTTCAATGAACTTGAATGAGTTTTCTAACGCCTCTAGACCTTATCTTCTTTTCTTATAATCTGGAAACAAAACCCTACCTTGCAAGGTTGACCAGGACTGAATAAGAAAATGTGTATAAAATGCCATGGGAAACTTGTACAAGCGTTAAACACAAAAATTAGCTCGTTCTCTTCCCAAGCAAAGCGCTGGAAAGTCCTGACCTGGATGGGGGCTCAGAGCTCTGGAGATTCCAGAGCACTTGAGAGTTCTCCACTTGGTTTGCAGCAGAGAAAACCAGCAGCTAAGAAAACCGTGTTTACCTTTGCTTTCTTTGCATGTTTTATAATTGTATTTTGATTTTCTTCTGTGCATACCTTTATTCTATTCTTGGTAAAGTCTTATTGTTGAAGCTATAACCCCACTGTAGTCAGAACTGTAGTCTTTGCTCTGAAATGAGTCTGTGACTCAGACTAAGCTAATCAGGCACTTGTATTTCCCTAGTCACCATAATTTGCGAATGTAGTCTACTCTTAGCTGCATGTAACGAAGATCTTCCACAATTGCTGCTAGAGAGACATATATTTTTTTTCCCACTGACCTGATCCAAACCATGGTATTTTCAAATGTTTCATATACCCATGAAAGTTGGACAGTAAATTAGAAAGATTGAAGAAGAACTGATGCCTTTGAATTGTGATGTCAGAGCACAGGATGGAATACACTATGAAATTCCAAAAGGACAAACAAATGTGCCTTGGAAAAAGTGCATCCAGGGTGCCTCTCAGAGGCAAGGATGGTTGAATTTTGTCTCACATACTTTGATCATACTATCATGAGGACCCAGTCCTTGGAAAAAGACATTGTGTTTGGGAAAGCAAAGGGTCAGAAAAGTCCTTGCTTGGGTACATTGATACAGTGACTGTAACGAGTTTAAACAGAGTAGATTATGGGAATGAGGCAAGACTGGGTAAGATTGTACATAGGATCATTCTGAGTTGGAGGCAAATCTACAGCAGTTAACAACAACAGAACACAACCTCCTGTGTTCCTGGTAAGGCTGATGTTGCAAAAGCTACTACACAGAACCTGTGAAAGACAGCACATGGCTAAAGAGAGCTTAGGAAACAGATTCGATCACCATTTTAAGCCCCTCAATTAAGTCATGCTTAAGCAATATATTATAGGGTATCATGATTATCATAAGAGTCCAGAACGAAGGTTGCAGATTGGAGTATACTCGGGGTGGAGGTGGAGGTGTGCGGGGGAATTGTATACCAATGAAGGAATTTTTCTTTTACTTTTCAAAGAGAAGAGCGAATTGGGTGGGGGGGGGGTAGGCAGGTAAAACAATGAATGAATGAATTGAAATCCAAAATTTCTGAAAATGTTCATTAAAATGAATAATTAAAAAAAAAAACACCCCACTCTCAGGCATTTCAGTTATATAAGCCAATATTCATTCAGTCAGTATCTCTCTCTCTCTTCTCTTATTTATACCTTTTATTCCTTTTATTTAAAACACTAAGTTGGAAACAACCTAAGTGCCCATCAACAAACGAATGGATAGAGAAGCTGTGGTATATTCACACAATGGAATACTAAGCTTCATTGAAAGACAAGGAAGACATGCAATATTATTCAAAATGGGTGACCCTGGAGGACATTATGCTGAGTAAGATATCTCAGTCACAAAGGACAAATACTGCATGGTGCCACTTCTGTAGAAAGTGACTGACATCAGGGTTGGGGTAAGACTGAGAAAAAACTGGATAGATTATGTATACTGAACTGAAACAGATGAGGGAGAGAACAGTTTAAAAGTAATATATGATAGCATATTGTGATTATCCAGGAATCCAGAATTAAGGTTGCATAGTGGAGTGCAATTGGAGCGGGGGTAGAGGGCGGGGCGGGGGCAGAGGGTGGGGTGGGGATTGTATACCAATGAAGAAGTTTATCTTTTGCTTTTCAAAGAGGGGAGCGAACTGGGGGAAGAGGGCTAAAGAAAAAAGGTTTAACAATGAATGAATGAAAATACAAAATCTCTGTAAATGTTCATTAAAATGAATCAAAAAAAGAAAACAAAAAATTTATTATGGTTTGGATGGAAGTTTACAAAGAAATGTTTTCATTAAAAAAAAAAAACAACCCAAACCCAATAAGTTGGGTTTTACGGATTTTGATCAACAATAGTTTTGTTTAGGATGAGTGGAAAACATTCAGAAATTTATATTCATGATGTCTGTTATTGTTGTTGTTATGTATTATCAAGTCAGAACCAGACCATAGCTGACCCTCTGGCGAGTTTCAGGGAGATTGCCCATCCTTCTCCCAAAGAACAGTCGGCAGATTCAGAACGTGTGCTTTCGGGATTGCAGTGCAGATTCTTACCACTAGGCCACCAGAGCTCCCTAATAATGTCGGTACAACAAAGCAGATGCAATTAGTATCACGTAACTTTGTATTTAGGGAGCTCTGGTGGCCTTGCAGGAAGAAGCTGCGCTCCACTCTCTAAGGCATGTGGTCTGAATCCGCCAGCTGCTCTGTAGGAGAAGGAGGACAATCCCTGCACTTAACTGCCTCTGAACACCAGCTGGACGGTCAGCTACGCGTCGGTTCCCACTCGATGGTAAACAACAATTGTACACTTAAAAATACTTAAAACGGAAAATATTTTCTTAGACATATTTTACTGTAGTAATATTTGTAAGAGATTTAGCTTAGAGTCTGCATTTTCTTGATTCCAATATGCAAATTTCGCACATATTAACATTTCAGAAATCAGAACATATCTTACAAACAATGGTGTCTTATGATTATAATGTTCACCTTCTTAATGGCATATAAAATATGCATCTAACAATCAGTACACATATGATTCTATTCTAAAATTATACAACCTGATCTTAAAAAAGAAAAAAAAAATCATTTCTTTTTTTCCCTTAAAGGCTTTCAGTGCTGCCAACATGTTATGTGTCTAGGATATTAATGTCACAGACAGCTCCACTTACATACTTATTTTCCTCAAATCATGCTTGTCATCTTCATTCATCAGTCATTCTTAGGACCATCTATGAGAGCCTTCTTCACACCCATTTTTCTGGAGTAATAATACAAAAGGAGGTCTATATATTCAAATGTTTAAAATTTATCAAC
This sequence comes from Elephantulus edwardii, assembly GCF_000299155.1. Lineage (NCBI taxonomy): Eukaryota > Metazoa > Chordata > Mammalia > Macroscelidea > Macroscelididae > Elephantulus > Elephantulus edwardii. The sequence continues at coordinate 5,365,622 of NW_006399849.1, read as the reverse complement.
TATTAGAAAAATTGTAGCATACCGTCTCTGCTGAAAAATATATGCCTTTAAAAGGGCCTGGAAAATAATATTTTAATCTAGAGTTCTCATACACCTCAGAGTTATGCAGCAGAATTTAATGGTTCTGAAGGAGCTGAACCTAGTTTCTGGTCTACCTACCTTCTTTTCCTACCACCCTCATCTTCATTGTGATTTGTCAGCACATAGATAAAGACTACAGTTCTTTAGTCACACAGATCCCCCGCCCCTGTGAACAACCACCTCTTGAAGACCTGCATTGTGGAATGGGACAGTATCTTATTTTAACTGTAACCTGACCACTGAAGCCTGTGTTTTGGCTTGGAACCCTTCAGTTAAGTAATTCTTGGAACCATATCCTGACCTTAGTGTAGCTTACCCCCTGAAACCTGTGTCTTTGCTTTGGACCATTCAAGAAGGGTCATATACCTTGATCATGATCTCGAAAACAGGCATCCTGTGAGAAGATATGTGAACAGAGAAAGGCTAGATGGTTACTGTAGTTATCTGCCTTAGAGTCAGTTCTGACAGATGGTAATCCTTACATGTGGAGTGTCAGGCATAGCTTTTAAGGTAACTCTGGCTGGGTTAGTACCATCAAATTTACAGTTAGTTATCAATTATTAGGATTGTAGGAAGATTCATCAACAAACCTGCATTATGCAGAAGACACAACATGGCTTGCTGAAAATGAGGAGGACCTGAGGGACTTAGTGAAGAAGATTAAAGACAACATAACAGCCTTCAATAATAGATTGCATCTCAACATCAAGAAAACAAAAATTCTCACCAATGGGCCAATAGGCAACATCATGATAAATGGGGAAAATATTGAAATTACCAGTGATTTTGTCTCACATGAAACCTATACCTAGACCAAGAGGCTATTGTGTGAAGAGAGTGAGAGAAGAGTTTGGGGGATTAACCATGAAGTTGTACAATTTGAATAGGGGAGGAGGCGGGAAATTGGAAGAATCTGGTCTGCAAAGCAATGTATTCAAATTTTGTAAATAAACTAGCATAATTGAAATAATTAAGAAGAGAGAGCTTCAAGATTGTATTCTCTCTCCATACCCATTCAATCTGCATGCTGAGCAAATTATTCAAGAAGCTGGACTCTGTGAAGAAGAAAATGGCATCAAGATTGGAGAGAGGCTCATCAATAACCTGCGTTATGCAGATGACACAATCTTACTTGCTGAAAGTGAGGAAGACTTGAAGCACTTGTTGCAGAGGACCAAGGAATGCAGCCTTCAGAATGGATCATCTCAAAATCAAGAAAACAAAGATTCTTACACTGTACTGATAGGCAATGTCATGACGGATGGAGAAAAGATTAAAAGTGTCAATAGCTTCATCTTACTTGAATCCACAATCAAGAACCTTTGTACCAGCAGTCGGGAAATAAGGAGACATATTGCACTAGGAAAGTCTGAAGTTAGAGATCTCTCCAAATTATTGAGGAGTTTTGAGGACTAAGATGTGTCTTATTCAGGCCATGGTTTTTCTGATCATTTTCTTTGCAGATGAGAGCTGGGCAATGAATAAGGAGGACAGAAGAATTGACACTTTTGAGCTGTGGTGCTAGAGAAGAGCACTGAATGCCCCATGGATGGCCAAGAGAACAAACAGATATGTCTTGGAGAAAATACAGCCAGAATCCTCTTAAGAGGAAAATATAATGAAGCTTTGTTTCACATACTTTGGGTATGTTGCTAGGAGGGACTATTCCTTGGAAAGGGACATGATGCTTGGGAAGGCAGAGGGTCAGCAAAGGAGATGAAGATCCTCAATCAGGTGGACTGACACAGTGACTGCCACCATGGACTCTAGTGTGTCAGGAAGTATGAGGATGGCAAAATACGATAGGACAGGGCTCAGATCTGTTGTTCGGAGGCTTGCTGTGAGTTGTACTTGATTCAGTGGCATTTGACAACAACAACAGGTCATCACCAATTTGTAGTCAGTTAGTAGCTCCACTTCCTAAACAACATGCCTCCAGAAAGTCTATGAACTTTGATAAATGTCTGTAGTTATAGAAAGGCTTCAGACCTTTTGTTTATAGGGTCGCTATGCGTCTTGCTATGAGGTGGATTGATTCAGTGACTGGGATAATCGGGATGGGTGTATCGGAGACAGTGTGATTGGCACAGGACAGAGCAGAGTTTAGGGCTGTTGTACGTAGGGTCGCTATGAGTCGCAAGCGACTCGCCGGCACATAACAACAACAACAACAACATGAGTCGTGCTCAACTTGAAGGCAATAAAACAACAACAGTAGCTTACCTATGTACACCACCCAAGAACTCCACAAGACAGTACAGTTTGGAACTAAATGCTATCAAATGCAAAAATTCTTAAGGAACAGTCTTTCTAGCAGATTATATCACGTGCTGTGTTTCTACAATAGTCTGTTTCTCTAAGCTACCCTACTCACGTCGCTGTGTTATAGGGATGTAACTTATATTCTTTCCTCCTCCAGCTATGAAACTCACTCTGAATATCCAACAAATTCATGACACTTGTTGTTTTCCCTGTGCATCTCACAACAGCTTTTGAGGAAAAAATTGTATCTAAACTGAGTTCACTATAGTTGTTGTTAGTCCTGGTGTGGATTTAAATAATGGACTCAACTACTGATAAACTCTGTATAATGACAATTTTAGAGGGTGAGACAGATCTAGAAATCTATAACCAAGTCTGAGATTGTTTTGTTGTTAAGTGCCGTCAAGTAGAATATAACTCATAGTGACCTTATCAACAACATATCTGAACCTGTCCTATCCTGTGCCATCTTTTCCTCTCTGATACCTTTGAACCCATTGCAATCCGTCTCCTTAAAGGTCCTTCTCTCTTTCACCAACCCTCCACCATTCTAAGCATGCCAGCCCTTTCCAAGGAACAGAATAACCTAGCAACACACCCAAAGCATGAGATGAAGCATTGCCACCCTTGTCTCCAAGGAATACTCTGGTTTCACTTCTATAAGACATATCTATTTTTGTAGTCTATGGGGTAGGTATGCAGCACTCTTCTACCACACCATAACTCAAAGGCATTAGTTCTTCTTATTATTTAGAGTCCAGCTATCAGATGCACAGCAGGTGATTAGAAAGACTATTCCTTGAGTCAGACGCACCTTAGTCTTTAAACTGACATAGTTGCTCTTTAAGACTTTTGCTACATGCCTGACGGCAGAATTTTCCAATGCTATACATCTTTTGATCTCTTGACTGCTTGTACCAAGGGTGCTGGTTATGGATCCAAGCAAGTCTGAGATAAGGTAGCCATAAATGAAAGCAAATTTATATTATTAAAAGCTGAGAAATTACTAAGCTGTCATTATGGCCATGCAATTGTAAAAAAATGCAATAAATGCATATTCATTCAAATGAACAAGAACTTTTAGAAGAATTCAAAAACCAAGCATGTAAATACAGCCCTGAGTCACTTAAACCAAAGAATCTTCAGTCTCTCAAGGAGACATATGATTCATTAAGCAGGCAGAAGGAGAAGGATAAAACTTCCTGGCACAAAAGTGAAGGGGTAGGACACACTGAGCACAAAAATCATAATCCATGCTTCCTGCCAGGGTAACTCAAGTTCAGGGGCATAATGTTCCAGAGGAGCATAAAGCTTGGTGCAACCTGACCAAACCAAGGTTGACCTGGGGCCAGGGCAGTAAGGTCAGCAAGCAGAATGATCCACAGGGAAATAGAAAAGCCTCCCTGACCTTCTCTTTAGGTGCTGCATTGTGCAAATGTCTTGACAAGAAGCCACTCATCAGTGCTCTCATTTCCAGGTATGAGCCTCTCTCCTCTCTAATTCAACCCAGGGCTCTTTTTTAAAATATACACGCGAACCTGCTGAAATATCCCCAAGGCCACAAGCTTTAAATGTCTATGAGATGAATAAGTGCACCTGAGGCCCCCGGACTAATGCCATAAGCTGTCATTATTTCCCACCATGCACGGTTTCACCCACTCACTTGATGGTACATCTGTAGCCTGTTCGCACCGCATATGGCTGAGGACAAAAAAAATGCCTCAGTTCAAAATTACTGTGTTAGGGAGAAGCTTCTGCTGATGCTGCCTTCTTTCTTCTTCGTTTGAGCTCCAAATCCAGTCACCTCAACATAAGGCATCCAAACGCGTCTACATGGAGGCTCAGAAGGTCCCAAAGTTGAATTCCAACTCTGTGGGAGACTGACTAATGCATGGCCTGACCAAAACAGTATTTAGAAATATAAAATGCCAAAAGTACCTACTCTATCTCTGTTGTTGTGGTTGTTGTTCTTGTTACGTGTCATTGAGTCACTTGCGACTCATAGCAATCCTATGTACAAAAGCCCTAAACCCTGCTCTATCCTGTGCCAATCTCACTGTCTCCGACACACTCATACCGATTACCCCAGTCACCGAATCAATCCACCTCCTAGAGGGTCTTCCCCTCCTGTGCCTGCCCTCCACCCTCCTAAGCATGATGTCCTTCTCCAAGGACCGGTCTCTCCTTAAAACATGACCAAAGTATGTCAGAAGAAGTCTCAGAATCCTTGCCTCCAAGGAGCAGCCTGATTTAATCCTCTCCAGGATGAATCTGTTTGTTTGCTTAGCAGTCCATGGTACCCTCAATACTCTTCTCCAACACCAAAGTTCAAAGGCATCAATTCTCCGTCTATCCTCCCTAGTCATTGTCCAACTCTCTGACACCTAACAAGTGATTGCAAAGACCATGGCCTGTATCAGATGCACCTTAGTCTCCAGAGAGACACCGTTGCTCGTCAGTACTTTAGAGAGGTCCCTAACATCATCTTTTCCATCACAATACATCTTTTAATTCTACTACCTCTAAATACAACAATCTTTCAAGTCATCTAACCAAAGAAAAACCTATTCTTGGTAAAAAGACCTTCAGGGCCACAGAATTGCCTTGGTCTCTCCCGGGATCCCCATTAAATAGTTTTGATGCTAGCCAGGAACTCTTGGTATTCTAAATGCAATAAATGGCTCCTTTTAAATCTGTTAACTTCTCTTTCAGGCACTTCGAGGTGAGGATGTTGAAGCTCCATCCACTCTGCAAAGTCCATTGTTAATACCTTATGATGAGTTATTCATTTTCCTTCCTGCCTTTACTTTTTGTGCCAGAATAACGTTATTTTGGCCGTTCACCTAGTAAGTATGTAGAATAAGCATCTAAAATACTAAAAAGAATGATGACAAAGCAGAGAGAGTATGAGCTCTAGTTCTAAGAAGCATGCTCTCTTGCTTTAAGGAGCATAGAAGATAGTTACAAAAGGAAACAATATAAAAAAGTGAAATAATAAAAGGTACTGAAAATGCAGGCTGGGTTTAAAAGGGGTTGTGGTACTACTACTATTATAGCTAATGTTAGATGGACCTTAGCTGAAAGCAGAGAATACCAGAGAAATGTCTATCTGTGTTTCATTGATTATGCAAAGGCATTTGACTGTGTGGATCACAACAAGCTATGGCTGACTCTGAGAAGAATGGGAATCCGAGAACACTTGATCGTACTAATGTGAAACCTATACTTGGACCAGAAAGCAGTCATCAGAATAGTGCAAGGAAACACGGTATGGTTCAAAATCAGGAAGGGGGTACTCCTGGGATTAGTCCTATCTCCATACCTTTTCAACCTATAGGCAGAACAGATTCTTTGGGAGGCTGGGCTGTATGAGGAGAAGTGTGGCATCAGTATTAGATGTAGATTTATCAATAATCGGCATTATGCAGATGACACAACTCTGCTTGCTGAAACTGAGGATGACCTGAAGCGCTTGCTGCAGAAGATCAAGGACTGAAGCCTTCAATATTGATTGAAGCTCAACATCAAGAAAACAAAGATTCTTACCACTGGTCATGATGGATGGTGCAAGGATTGAGACTGTAAACAGCTTTATAGTTTGCTTGGCTCCACAATCAACACTCTGGGCACCAGCAGCCAGAAAGTTAAAAGATGTAGTGCTTTGTGAAAGTCTGCTGCCAGTAACCTCTCCAAAGTACTGAAGAGCAGTGATGTCAGTCTGGAGACTAAGGTGCACCTGGTAGAGGCCATGGTATTGCAATCACTTGTTATGCATCAGAGAGCTTAACAATGACTAGGGATGATAGGAGAATTGATGCATTTGAGCTGTGGTGCTGGAGAAGAGTATTGAATATACTATGGACTGCTAAGAGAACAATAGATTCATCTAGGAGAGGGTTAAACCAGGATGCTCCTTGGAGGCAAGGATTCTGAAGCTTCGTCTGACATACTTTGTACATGTTGCAACTATGGATCAGTCCTTGGAGAGGGACTTCATGCTTAGAGTGTGGAGTGAGAGTTCAGGAGAGGAAGACTCTCGACGAGATGGATTGATTTAGTGACTGGGATTATGGCTTTAGATGTGTCAGAGACAGTAAGATTGGCACAGGATAGAGCAGGGTTTAGGACTGTTGAGCATAGGGTAGCTGTGAGTTGCAGGTAACTCAATGGAACATAACAACAGCAATGGAAAATAGGTCATTAAGCTCTGAACTAAATAGCTTAAGTATTGGCAGGTGCCATAAAGCAGTAAGACAGGAGACTAACATAGGTGGGGCAAGGGTAGTGGTATTTGAGCCAGGTCTTGGAGAAGGGAATTGTCCGCTTCAATCCCAAAACTTTAGCAGTCCATTAAAAAAATAGCAAAACCAAACAAAAAAATCCAAAAACAAAATGTAAAATAAGATCTACAGGATTATAGGGGAGACAAAAGCAGCCTTGCTGGTGGGGCTTGTTTTCAGAATTATTCCAATGTGACTGATACACCAGGGGAAAATTTGAATATAGCACACATTTCTTTCTAGCTTATGAGCCATTCCAAGTGCAGTTGGCTCAGCGGCAATGAGAAGAATTACAAGCAGGGAAAAGGCACCTACCTCTTCCTGCACCTCCACTCATTCCTCATGCAGTGAGTGCCATTCACACCTGTAGGATTCCTCCTGCCTCTCTACAGTGACTCACCAGCTTCAGCCCCTCCCTCACCCATTCCCAAGAACAAACTTCAGGGCCTTTCCAATTTGAAGAACTGTAATTCAAGGACACATAACAACAACAAAACTACTGTGGTGTTTCTGTATTTCCTAATAATTTAACAAGTGTGACAATCATGCTACCTTTTTTCCTTACGCGCTTATCTTCTTTACAATGTACATTTGATGATGTTTGTCAAGTATTAAGCCTCAACTCCATTTCCCCCCTGAGACCTGCAGGATCATTGTGAAATTTCGCACAGCAGAGCAGTTTTTAGGAACAAATATGTTGCCATATCCACCCATCTGTCTGCGGTACTGTAGTGGGTGGCCTGTTGCTGTGATGCTGGAAGCTTCCTTTCCTGGTACTAGTACTTCAAATAGCAACAGGGTCACTCGTGGTGGACTGACTAAGAGGGCAAATGTACTTATCTATTTCTGAAAATTAACCAATGAAAATACGTGGATTACAGGAGAACACTGTCGGGCTCATTGACTTCATGTATGTCTCCAAATCATTGCCAGTGAGGCAGCACTGACTTGAACTGCCCTTCAAGGAGGTTTTTGAGCTGTAAATCACAAAGCAGGAGGTTGTACATCTTTTTCTTGGAGGGCAATTGGGGTTTCCAAACCTCCAGAAAGACACAGCCTTTGAGTCAGCAGTGCAACTCCTTATAGGCTACACTACTTAGGGATCCATTCTGGAGGAAGTTGCACTTTTGGTAACATAGTAGGTTAGCAGGGATGAGAGTGACTCCCAGTGATATAGACTGGTACAGTAGTTGCAATATTGGACTCAAATACAGCGGCAGTCAGAAAAATACAGGACTGGGCAATATTCCAATCTGCTTTACATCAGACTGCCCCAAATCAGAGACGATTCAACTGTAGTTATCTGTCTCAATATGTGCAAAATGGAGTATGTGTATATTTTAAATATTTTAAATTAAATCTGTTACCTAATAATATGCATGTACTTCTTTGTAAGCATAATAATACCTAGCACCTAGCCAAATAAGCTGTGACTGGGGTAACAGGGGTAGGTGTGTCAGAGACAGTAAGATTGGCACAGGATAGAGCAGGATTTAGGGCTGTTGTAAATGGGATGGCTATGAGTTGCACGGGACTCAAAGGCACATAATAAGAATATCAAAGCAGCAATGAGCATAAATGGTAAAAACAATGTTGTTGTTGTGTACTATAGAGTCTGAACCGACCCATAACTGACTGTCTGGTGGGTTTTCAGAGGCAGTTAATCATACGGGAGAAGACTGCCCATCCTCCTGTCGAGCAGCTGGTGGCCTCCAGCGGCATGCCTTCAGGGTTGAAGTGCAACTTCTTGCCACTAGGAAACCAGAGCTTCTAATAGCTGTACCTATAAGGTAACACATAAATACTGTCTCTTCAATTAATGGCAGTAATAGGCCATCCCAGGCAGGTACTCCTAATACTCTTGGGGCTGCTGATATTCATCATTAACTCATTGTTAATTAATTAATAATTAAATCGGTTCTGAATAATAGTGACCCTCCAATTGGTTTCTGTGGTTACAAATCACAACAAGAGAAAATTGTCCATCTTCCTCCCATGGAGACTCATAATTAAAGACTATACTAAATTTCAATTGGAGATTGGCAATGGGTAAGCTATTATATTTTCCATCAAAGTTCATGGATGCCCTTAATTCCATCTTTACCATTGAGTGCACACTGAGCAGAAGGTGAAGGGCATTTCTATCATGCAAATTTTCTAGATAAAGCCAATACATTATGATACAGAAGAGAAAGGGAGGATAGGAGGAGAGGAGAGAAAGAACGGTATGTGGGAGGACAGACTGGAAACTCACACCAACAGCAAGTCCAGAGAAAATGTTCTCTTCACTTTTGCAGGTAAGAGTGCTCCGCCTCCAGGGTCACCCGTTCTGTCCTCGTTAGAGTGCCCAGTCACTGACCCACACTTATGTCATCAACCTACACACAGCTTTTCCTGCCGGCCATATCTGCCATCTAGTCATTCCAGACGTGTCTATCCCTGCCCTTTTTCTTTCCTAGGTAGGATATAATGCCCAGATCACTTTGAAATCTTTTATGTTCTCGTGATGCAGTTATGTATCCATGATGAAAAGATTCACTTGAATAAGTCATATTAAATCTCAACTGATCAATAAAGCCCTGTTGATCTTATAGAAGCACATTCCAGCCCAGCTGCTGATGGACCCACCTAATAATTCTTATCTTCCAATTTGAGAAGCTGATCATATTAACTTGCTAATCTTTTCAGTTTTTGGAGAGAAATAGATTAATTTCCTATCAAATTGCAGAGGGAGAATAGAGCCAGTATTGTAATCACGTTATAGAAATTTGACAAAAGTTTATTGTAGGTATTCCTGTAATTAGAAAGGTAACTTCTCTAAGGATCAAGATTTTTAAGTTTCCTTTGCTCTGATTTTATACCAATCCCTGCTATCAGGCCTTCTGTATGTTCCTAAACTCCTCATTTGCAGAGTTGATGATCTCTGTCCCATCATGAGCACTAGTTCCTGTCTAGGAGATATATTTTGTAGCACACATGAGCCAATGTACTGGAGATGCTCATAACTTAGTGCACCAAGTACCTGGGACTGATGGAGAAGGCTCTGGAAGAGGGACAGGATTCTCCAGCTAACACGTGTAAGAGAGTTAGCGCTCTTTACTTTACTTCCAGGTGATACTAACATGTCCCCAAAATGAAAAAATTTAAAAACCACAGAGAGGAAAAGGGAAGTATATAGGACTCTGGAGAGATATCTTACTCTTGTTTCTTCAGGAGCCATTATGGTTTATATTTGTGCATTCCAGAGGTGGATTAGTGGGAAGGAGGTGTGCTTCCATCTCAAAGCTCATGGTTCAAATCCACCAACTGCTCTAACGGGCATCTCTTCCCATAATTCACAGCCTCTGAAAACCTGCTCTGGAGAATCAGCTATGAGTTGGTTCTAAGTTGACAGTACCTTCTAACAACAACAAATAATATCAAGAATGGATCTCATCTACCCAAATAAAAGTTTAAAACCGCTGAACACAGAGTTTCCAAGATATTTCTAATCACAACCTTCTACGGTTCTAATGGTTGGAGAGAGACACACCAAAGCTCATGGCACATAGAGGCAGCCACCTCTATGCAATGCCATTGGAGGAAGAAAAGATGCCATCTCCAAATTGCCCTCTTTCCATATTCCTTGTCATTTCATCATTTTAACACAGAGAACCCCAAAATACTAATTCATAGCACTACATAATATCATTGCTGTTGTTGTTGTTAAGTTTCATCTAGTCACAGGCGATTCATAGAGACCCTATGAACGGAAGACCTGAACGCTTGTATAACTTTCATCCTTTCTCCAGGCTCAGAGGGTTTCTGGAGGTAAGCTATATAGGAAGTGGATGTCTCTCCTGCTTTCCAAGCTTGTTTTAATCTGGGAGCTCCACCAAACACAGTCCACCATGGGTAACCATTCTTGAATTTGACACATCAGTGTCACAGTGTTCAGCTTCACAGCAATGTCAAATCATCTTCAACTATCATGCCTTTACCGTCATCAGCCTGTTTAGCAGCGTAGCCACTAATGCAAGTCTCATACTGTGGACTTGGCCCTCCACAGCCTGTTACAATGAAGAAAAAGGACAGACACGTGGGTTGAAGCCAAGCAAGCACTATCGACTGATTTCCAGGTAACTATCCTAACAAGCTTACTTAAGCAATGAGGGAAGACTAATCTGACATGTAAACAATGTACTTGCCAATTTGTTTTTAACAGTTTAGTCCTTTGTGTAAAGTAACAAGAAGCCCCTTGAAAGCATTTTTCTTTGACTTTGCAAGCCTTTCTGTCCCTGTTACATAAATACCATCTAGTCACTTTCATTATTACCAATTTGAATCAGAGCTGTAGTGCAAGTGTTTCTGTTACATGGCCATTTCCAGGAACAGTGTCGGTTTTGTTAGGGTCCGATTCATAGTGACCCGATACATATAACGGATCAAAACCTTGTCCTATTCTGTACCATCCTCACAATCTCCCGTGTGTTCAAACTCACTGTTGCAGTCACTGTGTCAATCTGCCTATTTGAGGGTATTTATTTCTTTCTCTGACCTTCCATCTTCTATGATTCCCAAGTATGATGTCATTTTCCAAGGCCCCCCCTACAACATAGCGAAAGTATGTGAGATGAAGTTTCCCCGTCCCTGTCTCTAAGGTCACCCAGCCTACACTTTTGTCAACAGAGGTTTGCTTATTTCTGGCAGCCCAGGTATGCTGAGTACATTCACCAACAGCACAATCTGAAGCCATAAATTCTTCTTCAGTCATTATTTATCATCTCACTTTCACACTCATATAAAGCAATTGAAAATAGTATTATTGCTTGGAGCTGGCGCACCTTGAGCTTTAAACTGACATCCTTGCTCTTCTCTCTTGCTAAAAACTTTTAGCGACTGTTAAAAGGATTCTCCCCCCTGCAAAATGTCTTTTTTTCTTGTCTATATTTACCTCAAACATGTCTTTTGATTTCTTAACTGCTGCTTCCATGTTGACTGTGAATCCAAGTAAATTAAATAGTTGACATTGTCAATCTTTTCTCTGGCTATCATTATGCTCATTATTTTCAGAAACCGTGTTGAGAGGGTTTTTGTTTCTTTGAAGTTGAGTTGTTCTATCAAGTCTATACTGAGGGCTGTTATGAAGTTGAGTACCCACATTGAAGTTTATAAGTCTTTGAACTTCTCATTAAATGATTTAAGTCTTTTTTCACTTTCTGTGAGCAAGATTCCAAAGAAAAGCAGGCATCAAACTCCCTTTGTCCTTTGTTAGCTTAAGAAAGTTAACCCTTTAGCGGGTTTTCAGAGGCAGTAAATTGCACAGGACCTGATTGTCCATCCTACTTCTGCAGAGCATCTGGTAGACTCGAACTGCATGCCTTCACATTGGCAGCTCAATTCCTAACCATTAAGCCATCAGAGGTATATAAATCTACATTTTTAAAGTATAAAAACTTGATTTCTACTTTAATGCCAGATGGTATTTACTATTTCATGTATTCATTTATTCCTCCCAAGTCACAGCAAAGTAAATAAACCAAAATATTTGTTACTTTTTCTTTATTCTCCCCAGGTCTATAATTCCAATATTGCAGTCTTCATTGCAAACACATTTGTTAATCCATTCAACAAGAATCACAATTAAATGGGTTTATTCCGAAGTCTAAAATTACAAAGACAAAAACAGAGTCCCTGTATCAAAGTTACTCACTAGCCAATGAGCCAATAGGCATAATCTTCTAATAAGTCACATAGAAATACAAATACTGCAAAAGACCACTATTAGGAAAATAGGAGGATAACTGAGCAAGAGATGTATAAATATTGAAAAGGGGAATGGGGAGAAAAAGGAGAGGAGAAAATCACCTGGACAGCAGAGGTTAGTGGGCAGAGGAGGGTGAAGGAATAGGAAAGATTCAATGGAAACTTGAAAAGACAGAGTGATAACAGCCATAGAGCAATAGTTATTAATCATACAAAATACAATGTATATGAATGGTTGTATAAAACACAATATACATGAATGAAGCACAACTAATATGAACAACTGTACGCAAACCAATTTTAAAAGCAGGAGAAAAGACACGTCATGTGACAAAAATGTACTCCAGGCATTTATAAAATGCACTAAACAGGAGAAAGATCTGCATTAAACACTATGTGTAACTCAGGAAAATTTTAAAATGCTATGTGGTCAACCTTCCAGGAGGAAGTTTTATAGCTAAGATATAGAAGGGTGAATATCCAGGGAAACAGCACATGATGAGCTGAGCAAGGCAGATCAATTCAAACTTTGCAGGCCCTTGTGATCAGGACCCAGTCAGAATTTGGGCTCTTTTTTGACAGAAGTCAGTTCTGGTTAGCACACAAGGAAAGTGGCCACTCTATAGAAGGATGTGCTGGTTCACAGACTCCCTGGGAGGAGAGCACAGACAAGAAAGACAGTCCAAACCCAGGGTGCTCTGAATGTCAAGGGGCAAGAACATCAACAAGTACCTTAGCAGCACGTATGGCGAGATCCAGTACACTCCACCAGTGACACCATGAAGAAATTCTGAAAGGCATTGTCCGTGACCCACTTCTCCGGATTCCAAATACACACAGGAGAACCTGGTTGGCTGAGTTTAGCCAACATGACTATGACCTACCATCCAGTTTGTTAGTTAGCATCCTACAGAAAGGTAAGAGCAGCCTTCCTCCAAGGTGACACATCACAGGGGACTGCCTAAACTGCAGGAAGAGGTTGAATCCTGAGCAAAAAAATATGGCATCTGCCAAACTAAATATAATCCCTTTAGCATAATATTAAGACCTCTAGAATTTAGCACGTCTGATCTTTCTAACCTTCCTTCCTCTGCTTGGGAAGAAAAGCCCTTCTTCAATTCTGTGGGACTGGTCCTATCTCACTCACATGACGTCACATTTCCATCTTAATGATAGGCATTGTGTGTCTTTGGCTTACCTCACTAAGTCAGTATCTGCAGGTGTAGCATCAGCATCTGACTCACCTTTGAACTCCCCTTGCACTCAGCATAGAGCCTTGCACAAACTGGCTTCCTGCTACACATCTATGTTCTGCCTGGCTGTGTTCCGAGGCAGCTCAGCATGTTTGCTTGGAAACGTGCCACTTTCATTTGGCAGCATCAAATCTCTCCCAAATCAGACCTTTTCATTTCAGCTCACAGGGGATCTTTGCCCTAGAGGCCTCTGACTCAAAGTAAACCTCAACAAAACAGATTATAAAACCAGCCGAAACCATTGAAGATTCTCTCGGTGGGAATGTGGCATCTTGGTGACAACAGCAAAGCAGGGCCACAAGCCCATGGTGCTGGGCTGGGGAACCCCTCCTCACAGGTGCCTTGTCTGGGTTCTGCATAAACTAAAGAAAGGCTTTCAGCTCTTTGACAAACTAAATAAAAGAACCTGTAGCACATCCTATTACTTTTGTTTCTAATCTAGGAAAAAGAAACAATGTGTTTCACTTGGCTCTGGAAGAAAAAGGATTACAATAGTGGAGGGAAATAGATTCTCCTTCCCACAAGAACAAAGAAATGTTTAAAGAGGTTATAATGGGAATTTTATCTCAGGCCTCAGATGTTACCCTGGTACAATTGTTTCTCCTTTCAGCCATGACGTGGACATGATGAGGCGTCAAGTCTCCCACTTCTCCAGGAAATCATAATAGCCTTATTTCCTGACAAAGTTATTGAAGGGTAAAAGAACAGTACACAGCCCCATTATGTCCCTTAACAAAGCACTTACATCATTTTATTTTTTAGAAAAAACAAGTATCTCAAACACATCCTCATTTGGGGCTAAATTCAGGATTTAACCAAATAAAAGTTGCAGATTATGATGGCTATTTAAATTGGGATTTATGACTACTCCAGTTAAGAGGTATAATGAAGAATTACAAAAAGTAGTTCAGGGAAGAGTTAGAACAAGCCAATTATATACAAAGATGAGAGAGAACACTATTAATATGGATTTTCCAGGACACAGTCTTTAGAGAAGGGAAGGATGCATAAACACACAAATAATCAGGCTTTGTTATTTTTCTTTGTAATAGAAAGAAGAATGTGTTTTTCCCCAGTCTAACATTTCTCTGAGTTTTTCTTCTGAACTTCTGTTATCATCCAGTTAGTAACAAACGCCAAGAGTACACTCTAGAGAGCTGCTGTATTTTCACAAGAACACCATAAAGAATCTTGCGGGCTGAAAGAAACACAGAGCTATAAGTCAGACTCTCTCCCATTATGATTGACCATCTGTGAGTCACAGCAATAGCCTGACATGATTCTATTCAGAAAAAAAAACCAAACCCTAAAACCCCCACTTTTGTTTTTTCCTAAACTTAAACCCATGCTCCAAGCAAAACTAAAAATCCTAGAATTCTGGAGCTACATACAGAGACCTAGGAAGGTCATCCCAATAAATGACTATTTCGTTTTGAGTTGGGTTTAACTCATAATGACCTACATATAACAGAACATAGCATTACTTAGTCTTGCACCATCTGTTAGCCCATTGTTGCAGCCATTGTATGAATGAATCAACCTTGTGTTAGGAGAGAAAACTGAATTCCAAGTTGCCATGCATCTTACTCAAGGGGACACTGCAGAGCCCAGGCAGGGGCCCAGTGCTCTCCTGCTGTCTCCTGTCCTTTCTCCCTGTAGCAGTGACTATACTTATTCCCTTTCTCAAAAGTGACTGAAGTTGGATTCTGATGAAGCATTTGCATCTGAAAGAAAGGTTGCAGGAGGTCATGTCTTGCTGAACTTGAGGTGCTGTTAGTCGGCTAAGGTTGAGTCATACTGACTTTGATTCTTCCTGTTTAAGACTCTTACTGCAAACTTATCTTTCCACTGTCTTCTCTATCATCCACTCCCCTCTTATCATCTCCATAAGCCATCTACCTCCTACCCTGGAGATATAACTCAAATACATATGCCAGGGATTTTATGTTGTTAAATGTTAAGTTTCTCTTATGAGAGTGGTAATGTGTCATCAGAGGTACTACAATTTATAACCATCCTATGAACAACAGATCTGAGCCTTTTGCTATCCTGTGCCATCTGAGCCTTTTGATATCATGGCTACCATGTTCCATTGTTACAGTTTCTGTGCCAACCCATCTTTTTTGGAGGGTCTTCCTCTCTGTCTCTGACCTTGTCAACTTTCCCAGAATGATATATCTTTTTTCCAAGGACTGGCCCCTTCTGACAACAGACCCAAAGTGTGTGAAATTGTCACCGTCCTTGCCCGTAAGGAACACATTGTCTGTGCTTCCTCCAAGACAGCTTTATTTGTCCTTTTGTCAGTCCACGGATATTCAGTACTGTCATCTTTTTCCAATGTCTACCTTTTAGATGCATAGGAAGCCACTGAAAAGACCATGATTTGGCACCAGCAATAAGAGAGATGCAAATCAAAACCACTATGAAATACCATCTCAGTCCAGTAGCAGTGGCAAAGTTTAACAGGACAGCAAGTAATAAATGTTGGAGAGGATGTGACAAGATAGGAACTCTTATATATTGTTTTACAATCCTTTGTAAAATGGTACAACCACTATGGAAGGCAGTTTAGCACTTCCTCAAAAAGTTAACCATAGAAATTTCATATGACCTTGTTATTCCCCTGCTTGGAATATACCTTGAGAAAATTAGAACTGGGACACAAATAAAGACCTGTACACCAATGTTCATAGCAGTATTATTTACCATTGCAATAACATGGAAACAACACAAATGTCCAACCACAACTGAATGGATTGAGAAATTATGGTACATTCACACGATGGAATACCATGCAGCATGCAGGAGCAATAATTTTGTAAATCACTATCCAACCTGAAAGGGACTGAAAAGCTTTATGCTAAGTGAACTAACTCAGTTACATAAGGACAAATATTGTGTAAGACCAATGCTGTAGAATGTGTATGAGGATCCATGGTGGGTCAGTGGGAGCAGAGGGCTGAGGATGAGGGGGTGCTAATCATTGATGAGTAGAGCGAGTGTATGTGTGAAGAAATGGGAATGATCCAGTGTGAAAAACAATGTATACACAGTTGTATCTAATCCAGTTGTTGTTGTTAGGAGCTGTAGAGTTGTAGACAACACATATTGACCCTATGAACGAGAGTCTTGAACACAAAACCTTCATCTTTTCTCCAAGTTCATAGAGTTTCTGGAGGCAATCTCTTTTTTGGAAGTGGTTGCCATAATCCAGAAAAGGGGAGGGGAGAAGACTATGCTTTGGATCTTAGTCTTTAAAATCCTTAGAAAAACAAAAAGTCAAGTCCATTTAAAGGTTCAAAACACAAAACCTTGTTAATACTTAGGACTAATGGGGAAAGCAATCCATACACCAAACATCACCCACAAAAACAACGTGCTGCCACTGCCCTGCTTTTAACTGAGCACCATCTAGGAATCATTTGAGAAGGCCAAGGCCAAAGCTAACCTACACTGGGTGAGGACTAGAATAAGAAAGCAACAAGTTTAAGAGCTACACACCAGCTTTAAAATGTTCCTGGAGTTAGCTCACCAAACAAACACAGATTCACCAGCCCTTCAAATCCCACTCCAACATTTCCAGGTGAACATAGATTTAGAGGCAGGAAAGAGAAGTTGAAGTCTCTTCATAGATCTCTCAGCCTTAACTTCTCTCCTTACCAAGCAAAATCTACCGCCACGGAATTGATTCTGATTCAAGGGTGGAATAGAAATGGTCCACAGAATTTCTAAGGTTGTAATCATTAGAGATTCACGCAGTCAAATCTCTAATGATTCTTGATTATACAAAGGCATTTGACTGTGTGAATCACAACAGACTGTGCCTGACTCTGAGAAGAATGGGAATCCCAGAACACTTGATGGTACTAATGCACAACCTCCTTGGACCAGGAGGTAGTTGTCAGAACAGAGCAAGGAAACATTGCATGGTTCAAAACTGAGAAGGGTGTACACCAGGGATGTGTCCTATCTCAATACCTTTTCAGCCTGTATGCAGAGCAGATTATCCAGGAGGTTTGGCTGTATGAGGGAAGTGTGGCATCAGGATTGAAGGAAGATCCATCAACAATCTGTGTTATGCAGATGACATAATCCTGCTTGCTGACATTTAGGAGGACCTGAAGCGCTTGCTTCAGAGGGTCAAGGACTACAAGCTTCAATATGGATTGAGGCTCAATATCAAGAAGACAAAGATTCTCACCATTGGGCCAATTGGCAGCATCAGAACAGATGGTGAAGAGGTTGAGATTGTTAACAGTTTTAGTTTGGTTGGCTCCACAGTCAATACTCTTGGCACCAGCAGCCAGGAAATTAAAAGACGTATTGCAATGGACGTATTGCAAAAGACATATTGCTGTTAGGGATCTCTGCAAAGTTCTGAAGAGCAATGGTGTCTCTCTGGAGACTAAGGTGTGCCTGATACAGGCCATGATCTTTGCAATCACTTGCTATGCATCAGAGAGCCGGATAATGACGAAGGAAGATAGCAGGAGAATTGATGCCTTTGAGCTGTGGTGCTGGAGAAGAGTATTGAATATACCATGGACTGCTAAGAAAATTAACAGATTCATCCTGGAGAGGGTTAAACCAGGCTGCTTCTTAGAGGCAAGGATTCTGAAGCTTTGTCTGACATACTTTGGACATGTTGCAAGGAGGGACCAGTCCTTAGAGAAGGACACCGTGCTTGAGATGGTGGAGAGACAGCGCAGAAGAGGAAGACCCTCTATGAGATGGATTGATTTAGTGTCTGGAGTAATGGGGGTGATTGTGTTGGGGACAGTGAAATTGGCACTGGATAGAGCAGGGTTAGGGTTGTTGTACATAGGGTCGCTATGAGTTCCAGGTGACTCAAAAGCAAATAACAACAACAATCATTGGAGAAGTTGGCTTTTTATTTTTAATGTATTATTTTTACGTGTACCATCAAATCAGATCTGACTGGTACAGAAGGAGATTGCCCCCTGCTTCTCCAGCAGAGCATCTGGTGGATTTGAACCGTTTACCTCTGGGATTGCAGTGCAGCATCTTGCCACTAGGCCACCAGAGCTCCCCTAGAAGTTGAGTTTTTAAAAGACCACATCTTTTTCCTATGGAGCACATGGTTTGAACAGGCAACTAGCAGCTGATTGCCTCAATTATACCACTAGCACACCAATTTCTCTCCTCAGGTAGGGGTTGTAATGATTCTAATGCACAAAGCATATGCAAGTGATTCATTTTAAGGCCATAAGAAGACCAATGACAATTCAGTCTATCTTTGCAAACAACATGGGCTGTAATTTTAACCCTGTGGTCATAATACAGAGGGGCATATGTGAAACATGCTTCTTAGATTTAGACTCCTGCATTGTTATATGCCGTCGAGTCGCTTGCGACTCATAGCAACCCTAAGGAAAACAGCCCTGGAACCTGCTCTATCCTGTGCCAACTTTACTGTCTCTGACACACCTACCCTCATTTATCCAGTCATTGTATCAATCCATCTGATTGATGGTCTCCCTCTCTTTCTCTGTCCCACCACCATTCCAAACATGGTGTCCCTCTCCAAGGACCAGTCCCTCCTTGTGGCATGCCCAAAATATGTCAGACAAAGCCACAGCATCCTTACCTTCAAGGAGCAGGCTGGCTCCACCCAATCTAGGATGAATCTGTTGCCTTGACAGTCAGCTCAAAGGCGTCAATTCTCTTTCTATCATCCCAAGTCATTGTCCAGCTCTCTGATGACTAGCAAGCAATTGTGAAGACTATGGACAGGATCAGGCACATCTTAGTCTTCAGGCTGACATCATTGCTCTTCAGTACTCTGGAGAGGTTCTTGACAGCAGGCTTTCCCAATGCAATTCATCTCTTGACTTCCTTGCTTCTGGTACCAAGATTCCTGCATTATTAAAGTTATTTTGTTTTCCTGGAAATTCTTCTTATTTATATGTAAAATGAAGAACTTGAATTAGATGCTTTTTAAGATCATTTCCTCCTGTGATATTGTTGCCAATGTTAAGTGCCATCAAGCACCTATCTCATAGTAATTCGTAGTGAACCTCTATATATAACAGAATAAAATACTACCTGGTCCTGGGCCACAGTTATAATCATTGTTATTGAACTTATTACTGCATGCATATCTCTGTGAAAATCTTTCTCTTTTTTTTTCACTGATCATAGACTATCAGCCATGACACCTTTCTCCAGAGACTGGTCCCTCCAGATAACATGTCCAAAGTAAGTGGGATGCAGCCTCATCTTCCTCACTTCTAAGGAGCATTCTAGCTGTGCTGCTTCCAAGACAGATTTATTCATTCTTCTGGCAGTGCACAGTATTCAATATTCTTTACCAACATCATAATTCAAAGGTATAAATTCTCCTTTGGTCCTCCTAGTTCACTGTCTTTTGCATTCATATAAGGCAATTGAAAATATTATGGCGTGGTTCAGGCATATCTTAGCCCTCATAAATGAAATCTTGGGTGGTTTTTATTTTTTTTTT
>NW_006399849.1:5338666-5344217 GCF_000299155.1 Elephantulus edwardii | reverse complement strand
CTGGTCTGTCTGATACTTCTCTAAATCTGAACATTCACATTAAGACAGACTAGGAAGAAGGATTGGTCATCCACTTCTGAAATAGCAGGCCTCTGAAAACCCTATGTGTGTGTGTGTGTGTGTATATATATATATATTCTTTCAGTTTTGCATAACATAATTAAGCTCAACTTCCAAAGAACTAAAATATGTGGAGAAATTACTAATTTTAAAACCACAATTTTAAAATTGGTAAGCAAAGGGTCTCTCTTCCCATAGGATTGATAAGGTTTATCCTTCCTTCTGAACAGCCTGCATTCTTTTTAACTTGATATGTCTCCTTTCTAGTCATCTGTGAGCTAGATTTGGTCACTCAGGCTCGATTTAGCACTACAGGACAGCTTGGAACAAGAGAATGAAGGGCATACATGTCATCCCTCTGCTGCATGAGACACAGTAGAAATGCTGAAATACTAGCCCCCGACCTTGGCAGAGCCCAGTGTGGAGGAGGACACACCAGAAATAACCTCCTGGCACCCAATGTGTGAAATCTATTCACAAATAGATGCTGTCACTCTGCAGATGGCACCTCTGATGAGGTGGTGACAATGGTAGTATTTATTGAGCATGTACATACCAGACACTATTCTAATTGCTTTAGACACCATACTTCTCTGAGGTTGGGGCTTCGGCCAATCTCAGATCTATTCCTGCCCTATCCCTTCTCTACCCTGTGCCACAGAGGAGCTGTTTCAGATTCTGCTCTCAAGTGACTTCCGACTGTGTTTGGTTACAAGACTGGAAGGGCGAAGGACAAGAAAGTGAGGTTACTTCACCCCTCTGTGTTTTGAACAGTCTCCAGCAGCAAAGGGATTTCTCCATTTCCACTTAATTCCAGCTTCTTCCAGGCAACTTCAATCTTGGTACCTTAAGATACTGTGTCCTCCAGCTAGTCCTCCAGGGCAGGACATTCCTTGCTGCAAGGCAGCACTTCATTCACTCTTAGCTGGAACTAACTTTTACTCACAACAACACTGCCAACATTCCAGTTGTTTCAGTGGCCCCTGGTGAACCTCCCAGCTCTTTCTTCGTTACAAAGTATACTCAATTCCTTCTGGTCCAAGGGTGGATTCTGCTTTCTTATCTGGATCCTGACAGATGTACTATGATTCTTGTTTTGCAAGTGAGAAATTTGGAGAAGTAGCTTATCTAAGTTATCACAGAGACTGAATATTTGTGTCCTCTGATACCAAAGCCAATCTTTTAAGCCACTGCGTGATGCAATCTTTTGTTAATTCTCAAAACTCACACTGCTGTTGAATGAGTCATAACTGACTCATAGCTGACCCTCTAGCAAGTGTTCAGGACCTATGGACTGCCAGGAAAACAAACAGGTTCATTCTAGAGAGAATGAAACCAGGCTGCTCCTTGGAGGCAAGGATTCTGAGTCTTCATCAGACATACTTTTGGCATGCTGCAAGGAGAGACCAGTCCTTGGAGAGGGACATCATCTTGTAAGGGTGGAGGGACAGAGCAGGAGAGGAAGACCCTTGATGAGATGGATTGATTCAGTGACTGGGTTAATGAGGGTAGATATGTCAGAAACAAGGTTAGCACTGGATAGAGCTGATTTCAGGGCTATTGTATATAGGGTCACTATGAGTTGCAAGTGACTAGACAGCACATAACAACAACAATAACAAGCATGATTTACACAGGAGAAAATTGTTCATCTTTCTTCCATGCAGCATCTGGTGGATTCCACCTTTGGGTTGATAGTGCAGCTACTCATCCCATCAGAAAGATACAAAATTTGGATGTACATGAAAAGACCCTTATCTATTCCCCACTTCCTCCCAATTACAAAATGGACAAAAGACATGGAAAGAATTTTCACAGAGGAAGATATTCAAGTGGCAAACAGACACATGAAGAAATGCTCCAAATCACTGGCAATAAGAGAGATGCAAATCAAAACCACAATGAGGTATCATCTCTCTCCAGTAACAGCGGCAAAGTTTAATAGGGTGGCAAGTAATAAATGTTGGAGAGGATGTGGAGAGACAGAAACTCTTATACACTGTTGGGGGGATTGTAGAATGGTACAACCTCTGTGGAAGACAATTTGGTGCTTCCTCAAAAAGCTGAACATAGAAATTCCATATACCACTGCCTGGTACCCCAAGAAAATGGGAACTGAAGCACAAATAAAGACACCAATGTTCATAGCAGTGTTATTCATCTTTGCAAGAACATGGAAATAGCCCATATGTCCAACCCCAAATGAATGGGTTGAGAAGTTGTGTTACATTCACACAATGGAATACTATGCAGCATGCAGGAGCAATGATTTTGAAAATTGCTTCCTAACTTAGGAAAGACTGGACAGCATTATGCTGAGTCAACTGACTCAGTCCCATAAGGAAAAATACTGTATATTATTATAGAATGAGTATGAGGATCCAAGGGGGCGGAGAGTGGAAGCAGAGGGGTGAGGATGGGTAGGTGGGGAGGATTAATCATGGGGTCTCATAATTTGATGGAGGGTGAGGGAAATGGGAAGGATCTGGTATGCAAAACAATGTATTCAAATTTTGTAGATAAACTAGTACTTTTAAAAAAGAGAATTGTTTTAAAAAAAAGATAATTGTTTGCGCTTTTTCCTCTGAACTCTGAAATTTGCTTGACCATCTGAATTTATACTTAAATCAATGACAACAGAGTGCTTCATTCACTCTTTATGGTTCTTTACTTTTCTTGGGTACATTATACTATAATCTTCCTTCATTAGGTAGATCATAAAACAGAAAGTCATAATAAAAATTGTTATTGTTGTGGTTGAGTACCATTGAGTCAGACCCATAGCTGATCCTCCAGGTGGTTTTCAGAGGCAGTTAATCACATGGGAGGAAATTGCCCATTCTTCTTCTACTAAGCAGCTGGTGGATTTGAAACATGTGTCTTTGGGATTGCAGTGCAGATTCTTTCCACTAGGCCATAAATTATGTGCTATTGTTATGTGTCATCAACTCCTCACAACTCATAGTGACCCCATGTACAACAACCCTAAACCCTGCCCTATCCTGTGCCAATCTCACTGTCTCTGACACAGCTACCCCCATTATCCCAATCACTGAATAAATTTATCTCATCGAGGGTCTTCCCCTCCTGTGCTGTCCCTCCACCCTCCCAAGCATGGTGTTCCTCTCCAAGGACTGGTCCCTCCTTACAATATGTCCAAAATATGTCTGATGAAGCTTCAGAATCCTTGCCTCCAAGAAGCAGCCTGGTCTCACCCTCTCCAGGATGAATCAGTTCATTTTCTTAGCAGTCCATGGTATATTCAATATTCTTCTCCAACACCACTGCTCAAAGGCATCAATTCTCCTTCTATAATCTCTAGTCCTTTTCCAGCTGTCTGACGCATATCAAGTGATTGCAAAGACTATGGCCTATATCAGGCGCTCCTAATAACATATTAGTTCAAGAAATTTATATGACCACACTGAAGTACCTTAATATCCTTCTGATTCTCTACCAATAATTCATTCCAGAAAATCTTTCTCTTGTACTGTATTACATAACTCATTTAGTGAGATCTTTATGCAAGAATTGTCCCAGCTCCATCAAGCAACTCAGTCTAATGAAAAAAAAAATTAATACAACAAAGCCACAAGTGAGAACTTGCATAGATTGTTTAAACACACACAAATACAAAACATGTTAGCATTTACTGAGTGTTTTTGTTAAGTGCCGTCAAGTTGATTCCAACTCTTAGTGACCCTGTTGGTGTGGCTGTGTTGTTGTGTCAGAACCAACTCATGGCTGATCCTCCAACAGATTTTCAGAGGCAGTCAATCACATAGGAAGAGAATGTCCATCCTTCTCCTGAAGAGCAGCTAGTGGCCTCGACCCATAGGTCTTTGGGATTGAAGTGCAGCCTTTTGTCACTAGGCCACCAGAGAGAGCTCCCTTAGTGACCCCAGGAACAATAAATATGAACCCTGTCCTATTGTGTGCCATCCTCATCTAGGACATATCATCCATCATCTATGACATAGTTGAGGCCATTGTTGCTGTCTCTTTGTCAGTTCATCTCATTAAGGGTCTTCCTTGCTTTTGCTGATACTACGCACCTTTCCAAACACAATGGCCCTTTCCAAGTAGTACCTCCTTCTAACAACATACAAAATTGTATGAGATGAAGCTCCACCACATTTGCATCTAAAGAGCACGCTGGCTGCACTTCTTGCCTATGATTCACAGAAACCTTGTGCACGATAGCTCTGAACTGTGTGCTATTTTGAACCAGTCTCACTGTTTCTGACCTCCTTACTTCCATTACATCACTTACTGTGTCAATCTGTCCTAGCCAGTCTTCCTCTCCTGCGCTCTTCATCAGCCTTCTAAGCATGATGTCCTTCTTCAAGGACTGGTCCCTTCTGGCAACATGCCCTAAGTATGTGAGACAGAGCTTCAAAATCTTTGCCTCCAAGGAGAAACTTGGTTTTTCACTCCCTCCAGGTTGAAACTGTTTGTTCTCTTGACAGTTCATGGTATACTCAAGACTCTTCTCCAGCACTACAACTCAAAGGCATCAATTCTTGTTCCATCATCCTTACTCATAGTCCAGTTCTCTGATGCATAGAAAATAATTATGAAGACCATGGCCTAGATCAGATGCATCTTTGTCTCCTGACTGACATTGTTACTCATTAGCACTCTAGAGAGGTCCCTGACAACAGGTTTTCCCAATGCAATTCCTCTTTTGATTTCCTGCCAAGAGTGCTGATTGTAGAACCAAGCAAGCTATAATTGTTAACAACCTTAATCTCTTCTCCATCTACCATGGTGCTGCCAATTGGTGCAGTGGTGAGAAAATTTATCTTCTTGATGTTGTGCTTCAATCCATATTAAAGACTACAATCCTCAACCTTCTTTAACAAACGTTTGAGGTATTCCTCAGTTTCAGCAAGCAAGGCTGTATATCTACATGATGCAGGTTGTTGATGAGCCTTTCTCCAGTCAGGGTACCCCAGTCCTTCTCTTAAAGTCCAACCTCCCAAATGACCTGTTCTGCAGATAGAGTGTATATTTGTTCTGCCTATCACATTATTAGTTGGTAATAATTTCTAGACAAAGATTGTGTTTGTGTATGTGTGTGTGTGTGTGTGTGTGTGTGCATGTGTGTAAAGCAGTCCAGTATAAAAGTAGGAAAAAGGTCAAAACCCTAAGCCATTGCTGCCAAGTGAATTCCAACTCATAAAAGCATTATAAGACAGACTAGATATTGGTGAGGTTGCAGAGAAACTGGAACCTTATTCACTGTTGGTGGGAGGATAAAATGATGCAACCACTGTGGAAGGCTGTATGGCACTCTCTCTCAAAATGTTGCAAATAGGAATACCATTTGATTCAGCAATTCCATTATTGGTAATATACCCTAAAGAAACCATAACTGCTACCCAAGAAGATATATGCACACCCATGTTTATTGCAGCTTTGTTCATAATAGCAAAGAGTTGGCAACAACCTAAGTGCCCATCAACAAACAAATGGATAGAGAAGCTCT
>NW_006399849.1:5305061-5338281 GCF_000299155.1 Elephantulus edwardii | reverse complement strand
GAGAAAAATGCAACAGTGAATGAATGGAAATCCAAAATCTCTGTAAATGTTCATTAAAATTAATAAAATAAAATTAAAAAATAATAATAAGTAGTATTGCAGTGAACATCTATTTGCAGAAAATACTAGATTTTCAGTTTTTCCGTAGGCTAGATTCCTAAGATAGAATGCACTCCTAAAAGAGCAATGGCTGAGTCAAGGAACTGAAGTTATGTAGAATGCTTGAAACAAATTACCAAACTGGTTTCCAGAATAATCCAGATGAATTGGGCATATTTCCATTTAAATGATAAAAATCACTGCAATATTTCTGAAATATATTCTTAACAATTTTTCCTTAAAAAAATGTCATGCTCACATGCACTGAGCAAAATACAAAAGCACTTAGTTCAATAAAGAACTTTAATTTCCTGACTATTGTTTTCTTTCATTTCTTATTTCTTTTATTGTTATTTTTTTAAATCTTACAATGTCAAAGAAAAGAAAAGAGCATGTGCAATCTTCATTAGTCAGCATGAGATTTTTCATTTGCCAGGACCGTTTACCCCACATTTTCATTTGAATCCAATGCTGGTGACTTATTTTCCCTTTGTCTAATACCTCCTGTCTTTTCTCAGGGAGATGATTATAAGTAGAATTTCCTGTTCGGTGCTGGGCTGCTCTGACATTGGTGTATGGGGGAAGAAATAGTTCTACTCATGACATTCTCACGCAGGTTGAAGGAAATAATCTGTTAACATTCAGCAACAATAGGAAGAAAGGAAAGCTACCATTTCCCCTGGATAGCTATCTGGTAAAATTTCAGAAAACGTTTTCAGATGCTACTCTCTCAAAGTACTATTATTTGTCGACTTTTATACACATGATTGGAAAATATATCCAATCCATTTGCCATGATTTTGTAAAGTCTGGAGCAAATTATTTCCCTAATATTCATTGCTGTGCCCAATCCACTGGGCAGTAGCCATGCTTCATGATGAGATATTAAGCCAGGCTCAGTAGATAGTGACTTTAGGAGTGGATCACCTGAGCCCAGCTCCACCACTAACTGTGAAAGCTTAGCAGTTCCCAGCCTTTCAGGGTCTCCATTTATTTTTAAGCTGTCATATAGACTGGGAGACAGGAAATAAATAGCCTACTGTGCTTTAACATCCATAATTTCTGTTGGAGTTCCTAATGAAGCATTGATTTTTTATGCTAATTAAGTATCCCCTTCGTTTCCTGTGTCCTAATTTTCCTTGTCAATGTCAGTGCTGTACTCCTTGGCAATGGCATAATGTTGACTATTATTGACTTCAGAAATCCATTTCACAAGCAGGCAGTACCTGGTACTGAGCTTGAAGCAGTGAATGAGAGAAGGGAGGTCCCTCAACTTCCACAGCTGCCATTCTGCATAGTAAACAAGTGAACAAATGAGACTATCAACATTATTTCAGACAGGCAATTAAACAAGGTGCTAGAATACAGTGATTGGGAGAGGGTCCAGGATGCTGGCCCCAGCAGGGTGAGCAGAGGAGCTGTTTCTGAGGACATGTGAGCCCTGACCTGAATGATGCTCAGGAACCAGTCTAGAGGGAGCTCCCGAGCAGAGGTAGGTGAGTACAAAAGTCAGGAATGAGCGTGGCTAGTCCAAGAAACAAAAAGAAGTCCCACGTGGATGGAACTTAATGAGCACGGGAAAGGGCATTTAAGAGGTAAGATCAGCAGGAGTCAGATCAAGCAGAGATTTTTAGGACAGCATAAGGAAGGGGAAACCAGAAGAGGCTTTGTTGAAGCAAGGGACTGACATGACCTGATTTATATTTCAAGAGATCACTCTGACTTTGGTGTAAAGAATGGGACGCGTATTTGATTTTCAGCATTACTAAAAAGGTTTTCTGTTCTCCTCCAGCCATTGCAGAAGCATTTGCTGTCATGGAAAGCAACAAAGAAATACAAGAGAATATATTCAAATGCATATTTGACTTAGGAAAAAAGCAAAGTGCGTAGATACCAAATCTAAAAGTATAAATCGAAAGATTCCAGTGAGCTACCACTAGCCTATTTATATTGACCCAACTCCGATGGCCTGGAATACAAGCTCACTGCACACAAGTCAGCTGTACCAGAGTTCAGAGCAGTAAGAATATTGCCTTAGTGGTCCTACAAACCTAAGGCACGGGGTTGCCACAAACGCATATCTTTTCCTGCCCTTTCTTCTAACCTAGTCACAGAATAAAGATGTAATTGTCAACTTTCACAAGTACAAACAGAGAATTTTATTTTTTTTAAAAAAACCAAAACTTCTATCATCTTTCTTTCTCAAGTATGCATATGCATACATAAAAGAAATGGTGTTGTTACATTCTTAGTTCTCTAGCACTTCTTGAGAAATAAGCCACAGAATTTGTGTGATAATCCTGTGCACACAGAAATTCATTTGCAATGCTGGAAAGAAATTAGTGGGAAAAGAGAGGAAGTCACAATTTCAGCTTGAAGAGTGATGGTGACTCAGGGTTACTCAAAAGTGCTAATGAACCTATGTTCAGGTCTCAACCTCAGGTTTAGACCTCATGTTTATTACGTCTCAATTATTATTTTTTTTTAGAATCACTGTTTCACAAATATTTTAGCAATTTTCCTTAAGTAATTTGTATTACTAATTAAGTAATTTTTTAATTAATGTTATGAATTCTGGTGGCCGAATGGTAAGGAGTTGCACTTCCAACCCAATGGCAGAAGTGAATCCACCAGCTTCTCTGTAAGAGAAATATTGCCTACTTTCTCCTGAGCATTTTACAGAGTCTGAAAACCTGTTAGAGGGTCAGCTGTGAGTTGATTTTAACTCTGTAGCCATAAAAACAATAACAATCTGTGTTACTTTTTATCTGTTACCCAAACAACCGGAAATGCCAACCCCGCAATACTCAAAGATAAGGATGAGCCTCCTGCAAGACTCTAACAATGAACTTAGATATACCAGAGATGAGGAGGATGGTGCAGGATAGGTCCTGATCTGTTGTTCATACGATATCTATGAATGGTAGTTGACTTGGTGGCATCTAACAACAACAATCACAACCAACCCAAGAGATTAATACTTGCCTTTGACATTAAGGGGGCAAGCTGGCTGTAGACTACCAGATTAGCCACTTATTTCCTCTCTGTGATAAGCCCTGCAAAGTACACAGTAACCTCACAAGTGTTTGTGAACTTGAATTGTCTCAATAAAGTGTCAGAAGTCACGATATTATGTCTTGGCCATCGAGATTGATAAGGAAAAAAATTGACGTGAGGCAAACGAATTCACTGCCTTTCATGCAACAAGAAAATATTTTTTGACAGTAGGTAACAAAAAGCTACTAGAACCTTTGTTATTCCTTATTTCTTTTCTACTGTTCCTCCTCTCAGGCTCTTATCTGATGCCTCAAACACAGGAGAAAAAGCAGGCAGAGTACTAGAGGGTAAATCTATGCTCCCTGCAATATAATATTAAATAAATTACAAAATAATAATATTAAAATTAAAATGTTGTTAAGTGCCTTCAAGTCATAGGTGACTCATAGTGACCCTATGAATGAAAGTCCTCAACACTTGCATGACTTTAATCCTTTCTCCAGGTTCATAGGGTTTCCAGAGATGAGCTATTATGGAAGTGGGTGCCACTCCTGCTTCCAAGCTTGTTTAAATCAGGGAGACTAAATACTGTCCCCCGTGGGTAACCCTTAATGCATTTGACACATCAGTGACACAGTGTTCAGCTTCACAGCAACCACGAGTTACCTCTGTATGGCCAGTGGACACACCAGGGCTATATGACCTAGAAGACTGTTTGACTAAATCAATTAAAAACAGGCCTGAGAGCCGCAGATTAAAGTCACCCACCTTTGGCTTGGTAGCATCACTTTCTGTCCACTAGGCCAACAGATCTCTCTTAATGCTGTTGTTGTAAAAATATGGACTGCTTCATGAATTTGTGTGTCAATAGTAAATAAAATAATTAAAATAATAATATTAAATAAAATTAAATTCATCTAAGCTAGCATTCCTACAAATGGAATACATTTTTTAATTTTTAAAAAAGTTAAAAAAATTAAAGTTAAAAAATTTTTTGAAAAGTTAAGTGCAGAAAAAGTTTCAGCACTAAATAAATTTCATTCAACAATAGTGTTAGGAGATAAAGAAATATAAACTGCTCAAGTAAGCTGGGCCACATTACTTTGACAGAATAGTTATATGTGACATTTTCATAAAAATGAAAATTCTTATGTAATAATGTTAAGGTTCAATTGTTTAAAATTCACTCCACAATGTAATGACCTTCATGAAACTGAAGCTATTTGTTCTTATTTTTACCCCAGTTTTTCTCTATTTAACAAATATTTCCTAAGTAATTTTTATTCATTTTACAGAAGGAAACAAAATTTAAAGACAAAAACTACACGAAATTTAAAAAGTGTAGATCTTAACCTCAATACTTTTACACTTTTTAAGAAGTAGAAAAGGAATACCACACGCGAATAATCTCTGAAAAATGAGAGTCTGCATTTCCATTTTACCAAGATTCAAATTTGGAGACCACGAGAAAAAAATATTCCAAGTGGAGTTAATTATCACAGTGGTATAAAAAGTTTTTAAAAGGAATTCGTTTTTCAAACTACTTGGATCTCAATACATTAAAACCACATAGTAGACTTGAAATCTAGGGAATCAAGTGGAACATAGAAATAGGAAGAAGTTGAATGTGTTAGGAAAATCAGTGAAAATCATCAAAGCAAATACCAAGGAAAAAAGCAAATTCCCATCTTGCCTACGTGGATTGTCATTGTTGTTAGGCATCACTGAACTGATTACAAGTCATAGTGGGGCAGGAGAGGGCCAGGCTCCAGTATGTAGTTCATAGGGTTACTACACTCCAGTCCATTGCTACAGTGTCAATCCATCTCCTTGAGGGCTGTCCTCTCTTGCTTTGATGCTCTACTTTTCCCAGCATGATATCTGTTTCCAATGACTGGCTCCACCTGGTAACATACCCAAAATATGTGAGACAGTATATGTGATGCAAGTTACACTAGTTCTTATATTCATAGAGAGCTCTGGTGGCCTAGTGGCAATAACAAAGACACGTGGTTCAAATCCACCAGCTGCTCCATGGAGGAAGGATGGACAATCTTCCCATGTGATTAACTGCCTCTGAAAACTGACTGGAGGGTCAGCAATGGGTTAATTCGAACTTGATAGTACGTAAACAGCGAGTGTGTGTGTGTTTGTGTGTGTGTGTGTGTATGTGTATTATGTGTATGTGTATGTAATAGCTTAATATATTGTGCCCCAGCTCCTCATTGTAGCTGACTTCAAGTCCTATAAAAATTAAATTTAAGTTGAAAGAAGAACTCTATGAATATTTTATAAGTATATTTAATACACGAAGAAAAAGCAAAAAGTCAAATAAGCAACATAATTTGTTATGATTGCTAAATAGTCAAAAGAAATAGTATAAAATACTTACAAAATAAACTATATCATGAAAGTGTAAACTAATTTCTGACAATGAACTAAGAGACTAAATTGTCAATAATTATCACTTCACCCTTCAAACAGGCAAGCAAGCAAGGAGCTGAAGGGAAGCAAGATCAACAGAAACAGAGCAATGCTGACGTGTCGTGAAAATCCTAACCAATGGTGTGAAGCAGTTTAGACAGAAACTGTCTAAAGCAAAACCAAATGCATTGTCATGAAGTCTATTCTGACCAATAAACTACCTTGTAAGGATAGAGTACAGAGTAGAACTGCCTCAAAGGGGTTCAAGGCTGTAAATCCTTATGGAAATTGATTTCCATAGCTTTCTCCTTCAGTATGGATGGCAAGTTGGACCCACTAAGCCCTTTAACCATACACCAAAAGACTCCTCAAAAACGTCAACCCCAACTCTATGAACTGCACACATTGCTGTCAAATTAGAACCAGCTCAAGCTGACCCTCCACTGGGTTTTCAGAGGCTGTAAATTACACACACAGGAGGAGACTGTCTATCTTTCTTCCACAGAGCAGATAGAGTCGAACTACTCACCTTTAGGGTGGAAGCAAAATTTCTTCCCCTAAAGAGAACTTAATATTCAGTATAAACTTGACCTACAAAAAAAACTCAATCCCTTCTCATGCAGCTAATTCTAACTCATAGCAACCCTCTAGGACAAAGTCGAACTGACTCATAGGAGTAGCAAATCTTGACAGGAATAGACAACCACATTTTGTCTTCCGCAGAGTGTCTGTTGAGTTTGAACTGTTAGCCTTTTGGTTAGCAGCAGAGTTCTTTAACCACTGTACTACCAAAGCTTCTTAAACACATTCAATGTTAATAACCAGAAAACTTTTGCCCTGGGGAAAAAGAGAAAGAAAAGAAAACAATACCTAAAATACCTATTACATTGAGTTAAATCAGGGGGAGGGGGAATATAGCAGCTTCTTGCTTTCTAAATTATGAGGAATAATATCAGATTTTACAATTACAGATCTCTACACCTACGAAAAATCAAAGAAAGACTGCAGTCCATATTTCTCCAGGCAGAAATACTTTCTATTTTCTCTTCTTACTATCTGTACCGTTCCACAGCACAGTAGAGTAGATTTAAAGATCAGAATCATGTCACTTTGAACTGTTGACATTTACTATCTAAGGTAAAAGTTTTCCTTTTCAAATAAGCCTGTCTAATGGCTTGTTTGGGGGTTGGGAGGAAGCAAAAGGGTTCTCTTTGAAATTTATAACACCATCACAAAAGAAAAGCTTCAAATGATGAAAATAGTGTTTCCTCAAATCATCCTGTTCAGTGTAGACTGAAGACTCTGGTATCTCTTTATAAACAAAAAGTCAGTCCCTCAACCCTGTAGTTTTATAAGAGTTATTTTTTTTTTCATCTTTTCCATGTAAAATGACATGATTTTTTAAAAAGCATTGGAAAATAAAAATCCCAAACAAACCTCATGTGCCTGCATTTGTTAGGAGGGGACCAGAGAGGCCACGGTAGAAGTTGGTAGTATAT
The DNA here is from genome assembly GCF_000299155.1 of Elephantulus edwardii. NCBI lineage: Eukaryota > Metazoa > Chordata > Mammalia > Macroscelidea > Macroscelididae > Elephantulus > Elephantulus edwardii. The sequence goes on along the minus strand of NW_006399849.1, from coordinate 5,331,262 downwards.
ATTTCTTTCTTTAATAATAATAATGCTCCACTGTGTGGATTTAAATGACAATGTCAATGAACAGATTGCCAACCAGTTGAAGTATGTGGTCAGGTTGTGAACCACTCAAATAAGCCTCCTAAGTCAGTTATAGAATCATTCCTAGAGACTTTAGGAACACATTCCCAACAGCACCATCTGTTAGAACCATCACCCTGAAAGCATTACCCTGGCCTTTTAGCACTTCAAACACCATGAGAATTGACTCCATATGAAATGCAGCAACCTGGGAACAACCCACGGTAAGATCCTGGCCTTAGCTTTTAACTACGGCTTTGATGCAAGCCCAGTTCCAGGATTTAGTCAGACTCCTGAGATATCAGAGTGAAGTTCTGGGGATGACCCCTGGCACCTGCCGGTAGGTAAGCTTTCAACTTTTATTTCTCAGATGCCCACATTTAATTTCCACCTTTCTAACTGTCCAAATTAAGTGTATTTCACTCATTTGGATACAGACAGGCTCTTCAGAGTGTTCCATGGATCATGGGTGTCCAATTGGGAAACTCAATACCCTTTAATCAGCATTGACAAGGCAACCCTTCACTGGGTTTGAGACTATAATTCTCGGTGGGAGGAGAGTGCCAATTTTTCTCTCTCAGAGAGTCTAGAGGATTCAAACCATAGACCTTCGGGTTAGCAGACCAAAACAAATCACATTATGCCCCCAGGGCTTCATCACCGGTGTCCATCAAGTAAGCAAAATAGTTGAAAGAAGAGACCAGAAACAATAATGCAGGTCTCATTTAAAGAAACAATCACTGCTCAGCTGTGGAAGTGTTGTAAAAAACCCTAAATATTCAAGAGACCTCTGATTTGTATCTAAAATATAGTAATTTTAAAATACTGACTCGATTTTTTCCCCTTAAATTCTTTGAGCAAACAAAGCATCAAAAATTAATTGGGAATTTTGTACATTTGTGTACCATGTACGTGGGGTCACCTTGAGTCAGAATTTATTCTATGGCTCTGGTTTAATATTTTATTCAGGTTTGGGAATCCATGTCTCTACAGACACCTTCATATACTTCCACTGACTGTTGCCCTCAAAGAGATTCCCATTCTGTTTCTTCTTAGAGTGATCTCAGCAACTCCTGCTGGTGTAGACATTTCTCTGAAAGGTTTTTAATCAGACAAGGTTTATAGACTATGTCAAAAGATTTCTGCTTACACTTGCTATTACTTCCTTTGATGAAGCTCTCCATAAGGCAGGTAAAGAGGGTCTGGGTGCCAGTACTGATCTTGTACCCTCATACAGCTGAGTGAGTGCTCAGCCATTTTTGGCAATATTTTCTGCCAACCACTCAGACTTTCTAGGTCACCCGGACTAAAAAAGTAAGAAGCTCCTTTCTTTGTGGTAGAAAGGCAGCCTTTTGCACAGAACCAAATGTCACCATCAACAGTGGTAGATTCTCTAATCTTCATGTGATTTCTTCTTTGTGTAGAGACTACAAGTTGTCAATCAAATTCCCATTCTCCTCCTTGTTTTAAGAGAACTTTGTTTTCTAGGTAGGAATATTGACTCTTGGCAAAACTGACTAAATTCCTCAGTATGGTCTTAGACAATGGTGTTGGGAGACATTAACATCAATTGGTACAGTCCACAGAGAGTCTGCATTTTACTTTGGTAAATATTGACTGGAATCTTAAAAACTTTCAAGCAACCATCTAAGGCACAATTAGTAGTCTCTCCATGTCCTGACAAAACAAGAGGGAAGAAAAGTGAAAGTGTTTAGAAACAATTACTCCAAAGGCTTAATGAACAACACAAACCACAGCTTCCAAGACCCTGAGACAGGAAGAACTAGATAGTGCACAGCTACCATCACTGACCACTCCAAAAGGGATCACAGGAGAAGATACTGGAAGGAGGAGGGGGAAATGTGGACCAAAACTCAAAAATACTAAGGGCTAGGCCTATGGCTTCTACAAAGACCAGTGGAATCTCCAAAGCTATCACTGTAGTCACCCTTCAAACCTGGTCACGCTGATGGCTCAACCTTCAGCCACAAAAAAGACAGGCCTATAACAACAACAACAATAATAATGATGCTGATGACAGGGAGGTAGTTGTGATAATAATAAATAATAATGATGATAATAATAATAATGATAATAATAAAGAGAGGCCTGTAATAGTAATAGTAATGTCAGGGAGGTAGTTGTGACTAAGTACATAAAAGGTTAAAATAACATAATTCTCTCAAGTTTAAATCCTGATGGCAGAAAAGGTTTGTACAGAAGTATTAATGAAAATGAGAGTTATAGCAAAACAAAAAATGGAAAAAGTACATTAGTAGGTATTGTAATTGATATTATACAATAGAATATACATGAATGGTTAAAATGAAAGTTAATTTGCTCTGCAAACTTTTACTCAGATTAGCATAATAAAATAAAAATAAGTAAGTAAATACATTGCCAGGTTCCTTTTACAGTTAAGTGAAGCCATGTAAGCAATTTCTGGACAGTACGATTCAAGACAAAGTATTACATAAGCCTTTGGGGAAAGAAAGAGGTCAAGAATTGAGGAAAATCCTTTTTAGTAGACATACAGAAGCTATCCTGGATCAGAAATTATATAAATTCCTAGGGCTTCCATGAAAATTCCTACAAAGTTGTTGTTGTTGTTATGTACTGTCAAGTCACCTGCGACTCATAGTGAACCTATGTACAACAGCCCTAAACATTGCTCTATCTTGTGCCAATCTTATTGTCTCTGGCATACTTTTCCCCCATTACCCCAGTCACTAATTCAATCCATCTTATTGAGGGTCTTCCTCTTTTGCACTGTCCTTTCACTCTCCTAAGACATGCCGCTTCAAGAACTTGTCCCTCTTGTAACATGTCAGATGAAGCCTCAGAATCCTTGCCTCCAAGGAGCAGCTTGGTCTCACCCTCTCTAAAATGAACCTGTTTGTTCTCCTATCAGTGCATGATATATTCAGTACTCTTCTCCAGGACCACAGTTCAAAGGCGTCAATTCTCCTTCTATCATTCCTAGTCATTGTCAAGCTTTCTGATGCATAACAAGTAATTGCAGATACTATGACATGAATTATGCACAGCTTAGTCTCTAGACCAACATCATTGCTCTTCAGTACTTTGGAGAAGTCTCTGAAGGCAGACTTTCTCAATGCAATACGTCTTTTAATTTTCTGGCTACTGTTGCCAAGAGTGTTGATTGTGGAGCCAAGCAAACTAAAGCTGTTAACAATCTCAATCTCTTCACCATCTATCATGATGCTACCAATTGGCTCAGTGGTGAGAATCTTTGTTTTCTTGATATTGAGCTTCCATCTATATTGAAGGTTGCAGTCCTTGGTCTTTTGCAGCAAGCGCTTCAGGTCTTCCTCAGTTTCAGCAAGCAGGTTTGCGTCATCTGCATAATGCAGATTGTTGTTGAGTCTACCTCCAATCCCGATGTCTCATTTCTCCTCATAGAGCCCAGTCTCCTGAATAATCTGTTCTGCATATAGATTGAAAAGGTATGGAGATAGGACACATTCCTGGCATACACCCTTCCCAATTTTGAACCATGTAGTGTTTCCTTGCTCTGTTCTGATGACTGCCTCCTGGTCCAAGTATAGGTTTCACATGAGCACAATCAAGTGTTCTGGGGTTCCCATTCAACTATAATGTGAAGATATTTTAAAAAAACCCACAACCAACAACAGTTTATTTTCACACAGTTCTGGATGCTAGGCATCTGAGTTCAGATGTAAGCAAGGTCATACTCTCTCCAAAGACTCTAAAAGAAGATGCTTTTCCAATTTCTAGGAAGCTTTGGCACCCTGACTCTTCATGGCTTAACTCAAATCCCCACGTCCATCTTCACACAGCCATCTTCCCTCTATATTATGTGTCCATTTCTTCTCTTTTGATAAGAACATCAGTCATATTAGAGTACAGCCAAGTCTACTCCAATGTGATCTCATGTCAACTTAAGTACTTACATCTCCAAATAAGGTCATAGTCACAATTATCAGAGGAGGTTAGGATGACAACTTTTTTTTTCCTTACAGCATACCAATTGACATATTTCAACAAACAGATGCTGCCCTGGATGTGCTCATTAAGTTGTGCCAAGAAATCTGGAGGAGAGCCACCTGGCCAACTGATGGGAAGAAATCTATATTTGTTCCCATTCCAAAAAAGGGTGACCCAAAAGAGTGCGGAAATTATCAAACTATATCATTAATATCACATGCAAGCAAAATTCTGTTGAAAATTATCCAAATATGACTGGAGCAACATGTCAACAGAGAACTGTCAGATGTGCAGGCTGGATTTAGAAGAGTTCGTGGTACTAGGGATAGTAAAGCTAATGTAAGATGGATCTTGGCAGAAAACAGAAAGTACCAGAGGAATGTGTGTCTGTGCTTCATTGACTATGCAAAGGCTTTTGAATGTGTGGATCACAACAAGCTATGGCTGACTCTGAGAAGAATGGGAATCCCAGAACATTTGATTGTGCTTATGTGAAACCTATACTTGAACCAAAAGGCAGTCGTCAGAACAGATCAAGGAAACGCATGTTTCAAAATTGGGAAGGGATTCCACCAGGGATATATTCTGTCTCCACACCTTTGCAATCTGTATGCAGAACAGATCATCCGGAATTTAGGGCTGTATAAGGAGATATGTGGCATCAGGATTGGTAGAAGGGTCATCATCAACCTGCATTATGCAGATGACACAACCCTGCTTGCTGAAACTGAGAAGGGCCTGAAGTACTCGCTGCAAAAGGTCAAGGACTGAAGTCTTCAATATGGATTGAAGCTCAATATCAAGAAAACAAAGATTCTCACCACTGAGCCAATTGGCAGCATCATGATAGAAGGTGAAGAGATTGATATAGTTAATAGTTTTAGTTTGCTTGGCTCCATTGTCAACACTCTTTGTACCAGCAGCCAGGAAATCAAAAGAGGAATTGCATTTGGAAAGTCAGCTAAAGGCAAGCTCTGGTGGCCTAGTGGCAAGAATCTGCACTGCAATCTCCTAGGTGCATGGTTCGAATCCACCAGATGGTCTTCTGGAGAAGGAGGGACATTAGGAACCTCTCCAAAGTACTGAAGAGCAATGATGTCAGGCTGGAGACTAAGGTGTGTCTGATCTAGGCTATAGTTTTTGCAGTTGTGTGCTATGCATCAGAGAGCGGGAGAGTGACTAGAGATGATAGAAAGAGAATTGATGATACTTTTCAGCTGTGGTGCTAGAGAAGTGTTGAATATACCACGGACTGCTAGGAGAACAAACAAGTTTGTCCTGGAGAGCGTGAAGCCGGGCGGCTTCTTGGAGGCAAGGATTCTGAAGCTTCATCTGACATACTTTGGGCATGTTGTAAGGAGGGACCAGCCCTTGGAGAGGGACATCATGTTTGGGAGAGTGGAGGGACAGTTCAGGAGAGGAAGAGTCTTGATGAGATGGATTGATTCAGTGACTGGGATGGCAAGAGTAGATGTGTCGGAGACAGTGAGGTTGGCACAGGATAGAACAGGATTTAGGGCTCTTGCACATAAGGTCTCTATGAGTCGCAAGCAACGCAACAGCACATAACAACAACAAATGCTAGCATCTTTTGAGGGAATACAAATCAACCTCTATCGGTTTGCCCTTGTTGTTGTTAAGTGCCACAGGGTCAAGTACAACACATAACAAAACCAAGAGCAATAGACCTGAACTTTGTCCTGTCTTGCACAATCCTCATCATCCCTGACATTTGAATCTATGTCTTTCCCACGTACAAAATGTACAACCCCATCACTTCACCTGTCAAAAGCTTTAACCTATCCCAACATTAACCTAATATCCAAAATATCTCTTAAATATAATCAACTAATAAAGTTTTGTATCTTACCTTCTGAATCGCCTAAATTGACTGTTAAGATTCTGAGAATGGGTTACCTGAGGCAAAATTACTCTCCTTCTATGGAGCTGTGAAAACTAGAAAACTAATTATGTGCTTCTAAAATACATCATCTGACCGATATAGGATAGATATTCTAATTTAAAAGAAAAAAAAATGAAGAAGAAGAAGAAATTTGGAGGAAAAGAAGACCATACATCCCAAGAATTCCCAAAAGGGAAAATTCCATTAGATTTAAAGTCCTCACTATTCCTCTGAGACTCAATTAGGCCTCCATGTTAATAGGGTAAACCCCTAAGTTGAAAACTCAGGAAAGAGCTGATTTACATTTTTTAGCCCAAAACTCACAAGAAAGGTTGATAGACCAGAAAGTCAGAAAGGATTTCTATGTTAAAATCTTGAGAGAAAAATTTCTTCTCTGGGGAACTTGTTTCTACTCCAAACAATATTTCAAGAACACTGTATAAGTCAATGATACAGGGAATATCACCTGTAATGCTATAAGGAAAATATAGGGCATGTGCAAACATTTCTAAGTATATTTGGGAAACACTTAGTTGTAACTGTAATATTTGTTATAACTTTTAGTGGTCCTTCTACCAAAACATTCCAAAGGGTAACAAAACAACCAGTAAATTGGCTTTAAAATATTTTGGAGGAAATGCATGGCCCCATGGGATATTAGTCATAGTTCAATTAATGAGAACAGAATCTACTCTAACTATATTAAGGAGAAAAATATTTTACACACTTAATTAAATGGCTTAGTGAATCACCAGGGACAGCTGAAGAAATACATCTAAGTTGAGCCTTCAGATTTAATCTGTATGTTACACAGAAGAACTAGACCACCAGAAGTCCTGCTGCTGTGAATAGGAAGCTGCAGGCACTTTGGGAGCTGCCACCTTGAACCCAGTGCCTCACCACAGTCAGGAAGACAACAGCAGCAGGAAGGCAACTACTGGATTATGAAACCATGGTTGGGGGAAACTCAATCCAGAAATGACAGATCCTGCTGCCACCACCACCTGCTTCCAGATCATAAAGTGTTGCTATGTTCTTCTCCAGAAAAAAAACACACAAAAAAAAACCCCACAAAAAAACCACCATTACCCTACATCTTGCTTCTTAACAATACACAGTGACTGAGCTGTGGGACTTGTGTTAATTCTGAGTAAAGCAATGACTTGTCCTCATGACCACATGTTGTTGTTGTTGTTGTTATGTGTCATTGAGTCGTTTGCGACTCATAGCGACCCTATGTACAACAGCCCTAAACTCCGCTCTATCCTGTGCCAATCGCATTGCCTCTGACACACCCATCCCGATTACCCCAGTCACTGAATTAATAGGGTAGATAAATCAACAGAGGTTAAACTCACCTTCGTTTCCTTGTGTCTGGTCTCTAGATTCATGTGACGTTAAGAATTACGGGGCATGTTGGTTTTGTTGTAATGTGTTATCGAGTCACCTGCAACTCATAGCAACCCTATGTACAGCAACTCTGAACCCTTCTTTGTTCTGAGCCACTCTCAACTCTGACACACCAGCCCCCATTTCCCCAGTTACTGTGCATCTCATCTGGGGTCTTCCTCTTCTGCACTGTCCCTCCACCCTTCTAAGCATGATGTACTTCTCCAAGGGCTAGTCCCTCCTGGCCCCGTGCCTAAAGTATGTGAGATGGAGCTTCAAAATCTTAGCCTTCAAGTAGAAACTTGATTTTAACCTCTCCAAGACAGACCTATTTGTTTTCTTGGCGGTCCATGATACGTTCAAGACTTTTCTCCAACACCACAACTCGAAAGTATCAATTCTCCTGTCATCCTTAGTCATTGTCCAGGTCTCTGATGCATAGTAAGTGATTATGAAGACCATGGCCTGGATAGCTACATATGTATGTCTTGGGAAATGTGAAACCAGAGTACTCCTTGGAGAGAAGGATGGCAAATCTTCACCTTGCATACTTTGGGCATGTTGCTAGGAGACGCTATTCCTTGGAGAAGGACATCTTGCTTGGAAAGGTGAAAGGATGGCAAAGGAGAGGAAGATCTTCAACCAGGTAGATTGACACAGTGACTAAAGCAATGGCCCCAAGTGTGTCAGAGATTGTGACGTTAGCACAGGATAGGACAGGGTTGTTCATAGGGTTACCATGAGTTGTACTCAGCTCAAAGGTACCTAATAACAACTTGGGGTGCAGTTCATAGTATGTTGCACTGCAGTTGGAATCTACCAGTGACTCTGTGGGTAAAATATGGTCAGTCTTCTCCTGTGCAGTTTACAGCTTCTGTAAATCTGCTTGAGGGTCAGCTATGAGTTGATTCTGACTCCATGGCTATGAGGTATTAAGAAGAAATGTTTCAGAGAGGGCAGGAAGACTCTCCCACTAAACTAGAACCTTAATAACACTCAATACTTTGCCTCCAAGAGGTTTAAGAGAGTTTTGGGGTTTTTTCTTTTAACTTTGAAGCATTTGCAAGCTCAAAGGCTACAAAAAGATCAGGATGGATTTTGAAAGTCAGTGGGCCATCTATGCCTTGGAATATTTTTACCTTAATCATGTCATCTTAATGAACATATCTTAACTGCCTGATATGCATTCAGTGTTCTACATAGCCCAGGCAGTTAGTGGAATTTGCTGAGAATTTTATGAAGCAAGAATCTTCAATCTTCATCTCCTAAAAGACACAGTAAGGAGCTTTCTTGGCTTAGTGCTAAAGGATTTTGCTGCCCATCCAGACATGTGTTTTCAATCTGCCAGTTTCTCCACAGGAGAAAGATGAGCAGTCTCCTTGCATGTGATTTATAGCCTCTGAAAACTCACTGGAGTGTTAGCTATGAGTCGATCCCAGCTCAAATTAATATATCTAATAAGAGAATATGGGGAAATATGAGGGAATATCTAGGAATTACATTAGAAAAAAATTGGGTTCCACACCAAATCTTGATACACATAATTACTTTGATCTTCTTAGCTGTCATTAAGTTCGATAGATGTAAGTTTGGTTTATGTGTAACAGAATAAACCTTTGCTCAATATTGTACCTTCTTCAAGATGACTGACATGTTTGAATATATTATTGTAACTAAGTGTACCTTTTTAGTACCTTCCTATCCAAAAAGCTTCCAGTACTCTGCTGGGCAAGGTGTACATTGTGATCCACATACTTTGGCTAAAGTTCAGAATTAGATCACCAGGCCTTTCTACCTAGTCTGTCCTACTCTGGAAGCTGTTCTGAAACCTGTGCACCCAGGTAATCCTGTTGGTATTTGAAGTGCTAGTAACACAACTTCCAGCATCAGAGCAACATGCAAGTCACCCCAGTACGAGTCACAAACTACAGATGGGTGGCAATCATCACTTTAGAGACAAATAATCCAGGCAGAAATTGAAGTAAAGTAGGATTAATTAATCCCACTGGAATCAGAACCCTCATTGGACTATTTGATAGATACTATTTAAAGAGCATTGACTACTTCTTAACAATGAAACAATCACAGAAGAAGTGAAAAATGAATAAAAGATCATTTAGGGGCCAAGATACAAAACAAAAAATGACAAGGCATATTGTATTATGAACTGGTTTTTCGGACCATTACTGAGATTTTGTTGGAAAAAGTGATCCAACATATTTGTTATGCTGTGTTGGGCATTGAACTGAATAAGCAGGGAACTCTATCTGGCCTTTTACAATCTCTGTGGAAGACACTTTGTCCACTGATTAGGCTTCCTGTTGGGCAGAATCCATTCTTCTGTGTGACCACTTTAGCAATCAATCATGCCGAGAAGACAGCCTAGGTGGGAAAATCTATACTCCATTATTACTATCAACACAGAAAATGGCAACAGCAAACCGTTACTATAGATGAGAATTAAGGAAATACAAAGCAGGAAAATCTGTTTCCTTGAAACCGTTTTCGTTGTTTATTTCAATTTTCAAGTGGGGTGCAGGGGGAGGGGAACCAAACAAGTTAAAGGACCTGCAATAACACATACGTATTTTGAAAATACTATAAAAAAATTAAATGAAACTCAAGGCTCTGGTAGGAGATCAAATTCCCAAAAAGGCTAGTGTGAGTCTCCTCGTACCTTGGAAAGGGTCTTCTATTGTTACATCCTCAACAGCTCAACATTAGTGAATTGGAACCTGCTCCTAGGTGCTCTTCAATGGATTGCTGAGTCTATATATCACACAGCAGGAGATTGCACAGTTTTCAACCTTGGAATCATTGGTCAATTAAAACCAGAAGGGAGATGCCTTTGGGTTAGTGGTACAACTCCTCATAGACTAGGCCACCAGAGTTCCTGAGTATTCACGTACAGATCTTTATATTACCAGCATAGATACCTGACTGCACAAATGCAATTGCCCACACTCCCCAGAGCCTCTTGGCAGAGGGCCCTGTGTTGTTGTGGTGGTTGTTGTTGTCAGGTATCCTCAAATCTATGAACATCAGAGGTGAACCTTGCCCTATCTTGTGCCACCATCATGATCTCTATCATTCGCAAGCCCATTGTAATTCGTCATTTCATATCATTGAAGACCTTCCTTTCTTTCATTGATTCTCTACCTTTCCCAGCATGTTCCCTTTTTCCAGTCTCGTTCTTCTTGACAATCTGTCCAAAGTATGTGAGACAAAGATTCACTATCTTTGCCTCTAAGAAGCACTCTGCAACTTCCCCCAGACAGGTTTGTTTGCTTGTTCTTCTAGCAGTCCTTGGTATTTTCACTACTTTTCACTGACACCATGATTCAAAGACATTGATTCTTCTTGCCTTGGACAGCTAGAGCCTAATGCTGGGACCAATCGACTAGCAATTGACTCCTCAGAATTCAAGTTGGTTCTTAACTTCCTAACTAGTCTCAAAATAAAGACAAGGAAATACTTTTTCAATTTGCTACTGCCCTTTCCATTTATCCAAACTATGGCCTGTTTCTCTTTTAAGAGAAATTAGAATCTAAGTTCAGTCTTCCCATCTACATCTTCTCACAACTCAGAGAAGAGTAAAAGGCTTGATGAAAGGGCCTGGAAATATTTGCAAGAGAATAGAGAAACTCCAGGGAATCCTAAATTAATGATTCAGGAGACTTTACAGACACACATTAGTCTCCAAGATGCAGAGCTAGTTGCTTTTTTATCAATTCCCAAGATCTTGGGGGCTGAATTCCCAGGCATATTAACAGTAACAAGATAGGGTCTTAATTATGTTCTCTCTGCCTTTGCTTAGTGAACATGCTCAATAATTACCTTGAACATTTTAATAACAAGATGAAAATTTAATACACTGCCTAAACAAAGATTGTTAATGCTTTTCTCTCATTACCATATTCTCTACCCCTTACATATTTGTATAGACTCTCTAGGGCTGCAAGTTGCACTGTTATTTTGAAGATGGCAAAGAGTGATAGTTCACCAAGTGTATTTGTTTAAAGATCATTTTTCTTTTTCTCTAGATAACCTACTGTGTGCCAGCCTGGGGCCTGGGGCCTTCGAGTCTCCCTGCATTCTAGGAGCCGGCGGCTGGCTGGCATCTTGATGGCAGTCCCCTCTTGATGGCAGTTACATAAGGGGTCATGTTTGTTGTGTTACTGTTCTTCTTCCCACTAAGGGTGGAGGCCTGCTAGAGGGTGTGGCTTTAAAATCCTGGAGGTCCTGAGGATTTAATTAACACATTAAATTTATTAATTTAGAATTAATATTCTTTAAGAGACACAGCAATCATTTGTCTATTCGCTGTACTGAACAACTTGGAGTTGCTGCCACGCTGAACACTGTTCCATAGTCATGTCAAATCCACTAATGGCTACCCATTATTTACAATGTTTGGATGAGTTTCCAGATGGATTCGTGTTGGGAAGCAGGAGTGGCATCCAATTCCTAAACTAGCTGCCTCTGGGAACTCTACAAACTCTCTAAACTCTCTAAATGTACAGAAATTATGTTCATTATAGAACAGAGTTCAAGTCTTTTGTGCAAAGCTTACTCTTAGTTGTATTCGACTCAACGACATTTAACCACTGCTAAATGAGATTAGTGCTGTTAATTCTGGAGGAAAACTCTCCACTTTGCACATGACTCTGTCAATGTGCTGTATGAAGTAACCTGGATGTGTGGTTTCCCATTGTGGACAGTGTTTGGTGGATCTCCCAGTTGTAAAACAGGTTTGAAAGCAGGAGTGGCATCCACTTCCTAAACCACATTTCTATGGAAACTATATGGACTTAGAGAAACAACAATAGTTATGGAAAGATATTCGGTCTTTTGTTTATAGAGTCACTATGGGTCATCCTCTACTCGACGGCAATCATCAACAACAACAGATGACCTAATATTATCTATGATCATAAAATACACTTCTCCAATGTTATTGTTACATGCCATGGGAGTCACCTGTGACTTATAGCGACATATGTACAATATCTCTGAACCTTGATCTATCCTGAGCCAGTCTCACTGACTCCGACACACCTAATCCCACAGCCCCAGTCAATGTGTCAATCCGTTTCATCTGGGGTCTTCCTTTTTTGAGCTGTCCCTCCACCTTTCCAAGCATGATGTCATTCTCCAAGGACTGGTCTCTCCTGGCCACGTGCCTAAAGTATATGAGATGGAGCTTCAAAATCCCAGCGTCCAAGGAGAAACTTGATTTTACCCTCTCCACAAGAGAATTATTTGTTTTCTCAGCAGTCCATGTTATGTTTAACTCTTCTCCAGCACCACAATGCAAGGGCATTGTGTTTTCTTCTATCATCCTTAGTCATTATCCAGCTCTCTGATGCATAGAAAGTAATTGTGAAGACCATGGCCTGCATCAGGTGTACCTTAGTCCTTAGACTGACATCATTACTCATTAGTACTTTGGAGAGATCCTTGACAGTAGACTTTCCTAATACAATTTGTCTTTTAATTTCTTGTCTGCTGGTTCCAAGAGTGTTGATGGTGGAACTGAACAAGCTGAAATTATTAACATCCTAAATTTCTTCACCATCTATCATGGTGCTGCCAGTTGGTCCAGTTGGTCTTTGTCTTCTTGATGTTGAGCTTCAATTCCTATTGAAACTTATAGTACTTGATTTTCTACAATAAACACTTTAGGTCCTCCTCAGTTTCAGAAAGTAAGGTTGTGGCATCAGCATAACGCAGGTTGTTGATGGTCATGCTCCAATAATAATCACATCCCTCCTCATAAATCCCAGCCTCCTGAATGATCTGTTCTACATCTAGATTGAAAAGATATGAATACAGGATGCATCCTGATGCTCTCCTTTCCAAATTTTAAGCTATACAATGTTTCCCTGCTCTCTTCTGAGGACTCCTTCCTGGCCCAAGTCTAGGTTTTCCATTAGTACAATCAAGTGGTCTGGGATTCCCACTCTTCTCAACGTTAGCCAAAATGTGGTGTGATCCACACAGCCAAATGTCTTTGCATACTCAATGAAACACAGATAGACATTCTTCTGGTACTTTTCTGCTTTCAGCCAAGAACCATCTAACATTGGCAATAATGTCTCTAGTGCCACTTTCCCGTCTAAACCCAGCTTGTATTTCTGGTAATCTGTGGTTATACTGTTCCTGGTGTTTTTGTGTTTTTGGATAGTCCTCCAATAACTACACACACACACACACACACACACACACACACACACACACACACACAGTGGTAAGAATCTGTCCTGTAATTTCCAAGGCACACTGTTTGAATCTGCAACTGCTTCATGGGAGAAGGATGGGCAAATCTCCTCCCATGTGATGAAATGCCTCTCAAAACCGGCTGAAGAGTTAACTATGGGTCAGTTCCAACTCTGGTGGCCTAGTGGCAAGAAACCACACTGCAATCCTAGAGGAGATAGGTTCAAATCCACCAGATGCTCTGAAGGAGAAGGAGGGACAATCTCCTCCTATACCAGTCAGATCCGAGTTGACAGTACACACACAAAAAATAATAAAAATTTTTAAAAGTTAGAAATCTTTAATTTCTTCATATTTGGCTTTTGTAGTTTATAAATATATTTTAATAATAGATGCTCCAGAACTTCCATGTGTGTGTATGAATAGTCTCCTATCACTAACAGCATTGTGCTTCTTGAAATGCTATTATTATTATTATTTTAAAAATATTTTCTTCTGTATTTGAGGGAAGGTTTACAAATAACACTATGTGTTTTCATACAATCATTGGTAGACATTTTGTTTTATAACATTAACAGTCATTGATTAACTAATTCCTTATAAAACCATCAAGCTAATAAAGTTTAGTTTGGTTTTGTCAGGTATTTTTACTTTTTGTTAACTGTAATCTTAATGAAAGTTTACAGAAAATAATGGGTTTTCATCCATTCACTGATGAACATTTTCCTCCTCACTCTCCCCTTCCTTTTGCTCCTTTACTTTGTAATGCTTGTCTTATTCCACATTTCTAATTTTAATCAATATATTGCCTAAGCATCCATTCCTTACAGATAATCCTTCCCTTCCCCTCTACTCCAGTGCATTTATTATCTATCCACTCCTTTCCTCTCCTCTCCCCACCCCCCACCATATACATTCTATTTTTATATCAATAGTTTAAGGCAGTATTTTCAAATAAAAAAAATTCTTGTGCACATCAAAAAATTTCTCCAAGAGGGTAAAAGTGAAGCTCCTAGATGGGGGAAGGAGGGAGGGGACAGGAACAACATTTGGCATTGACATATCTGATAGCAAACTCATATCTATAATTTATGGAACACTCCAGTATCTCAACAAAGTAAATGCAAACAACTCAATCACAAAATAGGCACAAGGTATAAACAGACACTTCACCAAAGAAGAACATTAGATCGCCAGCAAACACATGAAGAAATGTTCAGAACCTCTAGTTATTGTTGTTGGTAGGTGCATTTGAGTCAAGCATGACTCATAGCAACCCTATGACCAAAAGATCTGAACTCTACTCTGTCCTGTGCCATCCTCACACTTCTTGATGCACAAGAGCCATTGCAGCAATCACCATATCAATCCACCTGATTGAGAGTCTTCCTCTCCTTGCCGACCCTCCACCTTTCCCAGTATCATGTCCTTCTCCAAGGAATAGAACCTCCTAGCAACATGTCCAAGGTATGTGAGGTAAAGTCTCATCATTCTTGCCTCCAAAGAGAACTCTGGCTATATCCTCTCCAAGACATATCTGTTCATTCTCTTTGCTGTACATGGGATGTTCAGTGCTCTTCTCCAACATCACAGCTCAAAGGCATCAATTCTCTCTCTGTCATCCCTAATCATTGTACAGGTCTCAGACATATAGCTAGTAATCAAGAAAGACCACGGCCTGAATCAGACACATCTTAGTCCTTAAACTGGACATCATTATTCCTCAATAATTTGCAAAAGTCCCTAACTGCAGATTTTCCCAGTGCAATGTGTCTCCTGACCTCCTGACTGCTCGTACCAAGGGTGTTCATTGTGGATTCAAGCAAATGAAGCTGTTGACAGTTTCAATCTCCTCTCCATCCATCATGACACCCCCTAGTGGTCCAGTGGTAAGAATCTTTTTTTTCTTAATATTGATATGCAATCCATACTGAAGGCTGCATTCCTTTATCTTCTGCAGCAAGTGCTTAAAGTCCTCCTCACTTTCAGCAAGCAAGGTTGTGTCATTTGCATAAGCGGGTTATGGATGGGTCTCAGGTTATTGATGAGTTTCCTTCCAATCCTGATTCTGCACCATACTGCCTGTACAACAGACCTTTACCTTTAGTTTGAACTTGTGTATGAATAGTTAAAAGTCTGTTGTGCAGTCAGCCTGACAGCAGAAACAAAATGTCAGTGAGGATTTGGAGAGTTTGGGACTCTCATACACTGCTGGCAGGAATGTCAAATGGTTCAAGCACTATGACAGGAAGTATGGTACTTCCTCAAAAGGTTGGAAAGAGACATAACATTTGACCTAGCTATTTCACTATTAGGAATATACCCTAAAGAACCCAGAGCTGTAACACAAACAAGTGTATGTATGCACACCCATGTTTGTTGCAGCATTATTCACAATACTAATAAGATGGAGGCAGCCCAAGTGTCCACCAAGAGACAAATAGAAAACTGCAGTACAATCATTCAATGAAATAATACACAGAATTGAAAAAACAGCAAACTGGTAAAACACTACACAACATGGATAGGCCTGGAAGATATTATCCTGAGTGAAATATCTCAGACAGAAAAGGACAAATCCCGCATGAGACAGTTGTTAAAGGAATGCTCTTTTTGACAATGAATTCCACACCATTCCTCTTCAATTTTTAATTTCTAGCATAGTAAATCTTAAAATTGTCTAATTCAAAATGTGCAATACCAGTTCACCTCAACTCACTAGTGCCTAGCCTGTTAATCTTTATGCTTTCTGTTTCACTTTTTACAACTTCAAATTTTCCTACTTTCATAGCTCATGCAGCATCTGTTTCTCCTCATCATGACTCTTGCAACCTCAACAAGTGAAATTGCTTCACTGAGTGAAAGTTCTTCTTCACCTACATCACTACAGTAAAGTCTACGTATAATTGCTTATACATAATTAAACACCCCAATATTGGTTTTCTTGGTTTGAAGGCTCATGAAACAACTCAGTTAAGTGACAAAATAGAGTTGATAAAGTTTATGATGTACTACAGTGTGGTGTGTAGTGTCTGGGGTCTTACTAATAACCATTTAAAAGACAACTGTTGGTCTCTACACATCAAAAACAGAAGAATAAAGGAATTGAAAGTGTCAAAAATGTCTACAGGATTTTCCATCTATGTGAACTACAGCCTGATTTACTCTGAGAGTGGATGCAGGACTATTATAAACCATTCTTACTAGGACCGCAGTGGGTGGAGATTTTTCTCCTATTCTATCAGTTACTGATACAATGAAGATAGGAAAAGAGAAGAATGTGTAACAGGACTCAAATTCTTTAAAAGTCTATATTTAATGGACTGTTTGAAACTATAGAACTCTCCAAGATTTTGTTTTGTGTTGATAATGACTCATTGTGAATCTGTGAACAAGAGACCCAGATCTTGCTCTAGCCTTCGGCGTCTCCCTGATCTCTACCATATTCAAGCCCTTTTTTAGTCACTGTGTCAACTCATCTTGTTCAGGGTCTTCTCTTTTCACTATCTACTTTTCTCACAATGGTATCTTTCTTAAGGACATCCCTTTTTGACAACATGCCAGAAATATGTGAGAAGAACTTTCATCGGCCTTGCTGCTAAGGAGCATCCTGGCTGCCCTTTCTTCAAGACAAACTTGTTTGTTCTTTTGGCAGTCAATACGTTTAAACTCTAAATAAAAACAGTCCCTTGAAGTTCCTTTTTAGCTAAATTTTTTTTTAAATGGCTCATAAATATTACCACTAGTGGGGAGCTCTGGTGGCCTAGTGGCAAGAAGCTGCACTGCAATCCCAGAGATATGTGGTTCAAATCCACCAGATGCTCTGCCGGAGAAGGAGGGGCCAACCCCTCTTGCACCAGTCAGATCCAATTTGACGGTACACGCACACAGAAAATAATAAAATTTAAAAGAAAAAAGATTACCACTAGTAAGTCATGAACTCCTTTAAAAATTAACTCCATCTAGAAAACCAAAAGAATAAGAAGTTATTACAAAGCAAAAAATAATTAAAGAAGACACAGGCAAGCTAGAGTATTGGAAATGGTACAATTATAATAGAGTGAATAAGAATAATGACACATTGCAAAAAAAATTAACCAAAGAACGGTATAATTTGTGTAGAAATCACTTAATGGGAGCTTAATTTTTATGTAAATTTTCCCTGTAAACACAATAAAGTGTTACTTTTAACATATAATTCTTTTGAAGTGACTTGCAGGATCACTACTTATTTTCCTTTTAAAAGTGTTATATTGGTTTGCGTAGGAAATTTGTATAAATCGTATTCTATTCATTGTGTTTCACATATCCCTTCATTCACATTGTGTTTCGTATGATCACTCTCATAAGCTGTGTTTCATAAATTAACCACCATTGATCTAGATCCACAGTCAGTCCATCTTTTCAGGTGCCCACAAGCTCTATGCTAATCCCTTCAAGGCAGTCCTTCTGCCAATCGAACTCTGTGACCTCATGATTTCCTCCCGGCCCACCCTCAGCACCCACTCCCCCTCCGTTTCCCCGTTTACTTTTACCCACCTATGTCTGATTCTTACTTCCTTTTAAAAAGTTTCCTAGATCACTCTATTTTTTAAAAAAACATATTCTTATCATGTATTATTGGAGTGTATTTTATTGTACAAACTAATAGATAAATTATAAGTAAGTGAATCAATGCTATTAATTGTAAGGTTACACATCATGTCAAGTGTGCCTGATATAGCAATTATGTGACCTATTAGATTGAAAGTTTCCTTTGTAAAGGACCCTATGACTTGGGAGGAGAAGAAGCAAGGAAATTAGGACATGGTAGTACACACACTAAAGTGTAGGTTCATGAATGTTTGGGAATGTTGGTGTACATGGCATATGGCATACTAAAGTATATTAGACTGTGTGTTGGTACCTATGTTAGGTGAGATGTTAGAACACATTAGACAACACAGTGGAACACATAACTACAGTACATATACATTATATAGCAGGTTAGTGCGCATGCTGCATAGCCTGTTAGTGCACTGTTAGGACAGCATATTGGTGTTAGATAATGTGTTTGTGTATATGTTAAATGCCATGTCAGGTCATGTTAGCAGTGCCTCTGTAAGCATGAATGTGCTGCTATTTACCTGGCATGCAATAGTGCGACTGGACACTCACATCCATCATCATAGCACTGATGTCAGAAATTCACTGGTGACATTTTGACAGGTCAGAAGAAATAAATGAGTTTGGTAAAGAAATAAAAAAATACCACAAACAGAGGCAGAAACTGAGGGAAAAACAGACTTTCCGTTCCGATGGAAAAAAAACAAGCAGAGAGGGCAAAGAAAGAGAATCAGAAGACAGATGTGTTCAGTAAGACAGAGAAGAATCAAATAATTGAAATCAGAGGCAAGGGAACTGTCACTGGGTTAGACAGGGTCCAATGAATCAGCCATACTCTTATTCCTGCCCTGTTAGCTATTATTAGGTGCTGAGTCAAGTATGGTCCACAGCGACCACAATTTATATCACTAAGCTGCTCCAGTACGACTCTGCTACTAAATAATTATTTTAGTTTCATTTTATTTATGAATGCAGATTCAAGCTGTGCTGCGCTCTGATTTTTAAGTTGGTTGGCTTATTTTTCTAAATTGTCTTTCACAGAAATTCTACTCCTGCTCTTTTACCACCTATAATGAATAATCCATGCAATGCCTTCCTTTCATATTCCCTAATCTTTATATTCAGCTCTCTATTAGCTGCAATTTCAATTCATTAAAAAATTATATCATCATGGGATTAAACTTTGATCCTTCTTTTTCATGCCATAGCAATCACATTTCAAAGAGAAAAACTTTTTATGTGCTTTTCTATTTTAAATTGTTCCTGTCTTTTAACTTCTGCTACCTTTCAAAATATGTAACATGAAACACTTCTGAGAAATAAAATTGAAGTAGGAGGCATAGCACTTCCTGACCTCACAACCTTCTACACAGCAGTAGTAACCAAAACAGTATGGTACTGATACAATGACAGGCACATAGACCAATGGAACAGAATTGAGAACCCAGAAACAGATTCAGCTAGTTTTGGTCAACTTCTTCTAAGTGGTATAACATTGGTCTGTCCATTTGCTGTACAGATGTAACCTGTGGCTGCTGTGATGTTAAACACTGTGACATTGATGTGTCAGATGTGAAAATGGTTACCCATGGTGGACAGTGTTTGGTGGAGCTTCTGGATTAAAATAAACTTGAAAGCAGGATTGGCATCCACTTAGGAAATAGCTTGCCTCCTTCTAGAAACTCTGTGAACCTGGAGAAACTATGAAAGTTATACAAGTGTTCAGGTCTGACTCGATGGCAATGAATAACAACAACATCTATGGTCAACTAATATTCAACAAGGAAATAAAACCTATCAAATTGGAAAATGGTAAGTAACCTCTTCAACAAATGGTTCTGGTAAAACTGGACTGCTACCTCCAGAAAGCTGAAATAGGATCCACATCTCACACCATACACAAAAATTAACTCAAGGTGGACCAGAGACCTTAGAGTAAAGCCCAAAACTCTAAAGTTCATAAGAGACAAACTGGGATCAAGCTTAAAAGGCCTAGTCTATGGTATAAAGAGACTGGCAAATATAGCCAAAAATGCACACTCTGAAGAGGATAAAAGTGATGAATGGGACCTTCTAAAGATTAAATCCCTGTGTGCATCAAAAACTTTTCAACATGGTGAAGATAAAACTTACGGACTGGGAACAAATATTTACCAATACTATCTCAGACAAGAGTCTCATAACAAAAGTTCATAGAATTATTCCTGGGCTTCCACAAGAAAAAGACTGATAACCCAATTATAAAATGGGCAAAAGATTTAAATAGAATTTTCACAGAGGAAGATAATCAAATGACCAACAGACACATGAAGACATGTTCCAAATCACATTTGCCAGAATTAGAGAGACAAAACCACAATGAGATATCATCTTACTCCAGTAGCAATGGCAAAGTTTAACAGAATAGTAAATAATAAATGCTGGAGAGGATGTGGCAAAATACATTGTTAGTGGGATTGTACAATGGTACAACTACTCTGGAAGGCAGTTTGGCGCTTCCTCAGAAAGCTGAACAGAGAAATTCCATGTGACCCAGTTATTCTATTGCTTAGAATATACCCTGGGGAAATGAGAACTGAGGCCAAAACAGAGACTTATAAACCAATGTTCACAGCAGAAGTATTCATCATTGCAAGAACATGGAAACAGTCTAGATGTCCAACTACAAACAAATAGATTGAGAAGTTGTAGTACATTCACATAGTGGAATACTACACAGCATGCAGGAGCAGTGATTTTGTAAATTACTACCTAAATTGAGAGGGACTAGAGAGCATTATGCTGAGTGAACTAACTCGGTCCCATAAAGACAAGTATTGTATAAAACCACTATTGTAGAATGAGTATGAGGATCCAAGAGGCAGGTGAGTGGAAGCAAAGTGGTGAAAATGGGCAGGGAGGGGGAGTGTTAATCATAGGGTCATGAAATTTGATGTGTGTGTGGGAGGTGAAGGAAATGGGAAAGATCTTTTGTGAAAAATAATGTATTTTAACTTTGTAAATAAATCAATATAAATTTTTTTAAAAGGATACACACAAAGAGATGTGATTTGAGAACAGAAACACTGGAAAAACTCACTGGCAAATGAAAGTCTGAGACTATATTGTTCTAAGGCACATGATGTATGCAGGGAGTCTGGGGGAGATGGGTTTTGGTTGATTGGGGGGGTGTGTGCCTAGTGGGTCAAGGGTTTATTGTTCAAACTGGCTTTCCTAGCCATTGACTTTGTCTTTGTCATGTGGATGGACAGGGATATGTGAATAGTTCGTGTTAGCCTATCTGCAAGGTAATTGGCTACCTTGCCACTAAATTGATCAGATTTAGGGAATGTCACTTACCAGCAAAGGAGAAGAGTTTCATCCTTTGGGGCCAAAGATTCCTGTGCCGCTCAGGACATACAGGAGCAGCACCAGGGGCAGCCACAGCAGAGAACCAGAGTCCCAACATGAGACAGAGCTTACCCTGGAAATGCTACCCCACAAAATCAGAGGTAGGAGCCTTCATCAAAATTTGTTTGAGGAGGGATAAGGAAGAGCCCTAAGTGGCAGGATTAACAGAATCACTGAATCAAAAGAAATGGTTGATACAGAAGAATTTCATGAAGCAGCATATCATCAATAGAAAATGGTGATGAAGGAGGAAGTTCAAGCTTCTCTGAAGGAAGTGGCAAAAAACAAGGCCCCAGGAATTGATGACATACTAATTGATATATTTCAGCAGACAGATGCAACTCTGGATACACTCACCAGGTTGTGCCAAGAAATCTGAAAGATAGCTACCTGAAAGAGATCCATATTTATTGTCATCAAAAAAAAGGGAGCTCTGGTGGCAAAATGGTAAGAAGCTGCACAGCAATTCCAAAGGCACGTGGTTCAAATCCACCAGATGCTCTGCTGGAGAAGGAGGGACAACTTCCTCTTGTGTCAGTCGGATCCAATTTTACGTTACACAAGAAGAAAATAAATAAAATCTTTAAAAAACAAACCAAAGGATCAACTGACAACAGTGTGGAAATGATTGAATGATATTGTTAATAACACAAGCAAGTCAGATCTGCTGAAGATTATCCAAAGATGGTTGGAACAGTACATTGACAGAGAACTGCCAGATGTGCAAGCAAAGTTTAGAAGAAACTATGGAACTAGGGAAATGATAACCAATGTTAGATGAATCTTAGCTTAAAACAGAGAGGACAAGAGGAATGTCTATCCACATTTCATTGACTATGCAAAGGCATTTGACTATGTGGATCACGACAAAATGTGGCTGACCTAGAGAATAATGAAGATCCCTGCATACTTAATTGTGCTCATGTGAAAGCTATACTTGGGGAAAGAGGCAGTAGTCAGAACACAGCAAAAAAACACTGTATGGTAATACCTCCTATCTTCATAGCTTTTCAACCTGTATGCAGAACACATTGTTCAAGAGGCTGGACTTTATGAAGAGAGATGTGGATCAGGATTGGTGAAAGATTCATCAACAAGCTGTGCTATACAGACCACACAATCTTTCTTGCTGCAGCTGAGGAGAGCCCAAGGTGTTTGCTCCAGAAGGTAAAGGACTGTAGTCTTCAATGTGGGTTGAAGCTCAACATTAAGAAAACAAAGATTATCACTACTAGGCTAGTTGGTAATATCATGATTGATGAAGAGACTGAGTTTATTAACAATTTCAACTTGCTTTGTTCCACAATCAATACTCATGACACCAACAGTCAAGAAATTGAAAGATGAGTTGAATTCAGAAAAATATGATTCCAGGAACCTTCCTAGAGTATTGAAGAGTAATGATGTAAGTCTAGAGACTAAGGAGCACCTGATCCAATCCATGGTCTTCACAATGAGAGCTGGATGATCAATAAGGATGGCAGAAGAAGAAGAAGACATGTCTTTGAGTTGTGGTGCTGGAAAAGAGTCTTGAACATACCATGGACTTCTAAGAGAATAAAGAGGTCTGTATTGGAAAGCTGCTCCTTTGAGACAAGGATTTCAAAGCTCTCTCTCACATACATTACGCATGTGGCCAAGAGGGCCCAGTTTTTTTGGAAAAGGACATCATGCTTAGAAGGGTGGAGGGACAGTGCAGGAGAGAAAGACCCTGGATTAGATGTATTGACATAGTAACTCATTTAATGGGGGTGGATAATGTCAGAAACAGTGAGATTAACAGAGGGTTAACAAGATAACAGAGGGTTCAGAAATATTGTACATAGCATCACTATGAATCACTGGCAGCTTGACCACACATGATAATAAGAGCTTTGTAACACTGTCCTAACTAAGATGCCAATGCTTAAGTTTTAAGGGCCTGTGAGCATGCTTAGAAAACTGTCCTGAAGACACATAGATTAATGGAACAGAATTGAGAATGCAGAAATCAGCTTATCTACCTATAGTCAACTGATTTTTGACAAGTAGATTAAATCAATTAAATGAGGAAATGAAAGCCTCTTTAACAAATGGTGGCGAAATTGGAAAACTATATATAGAAACTTGAGCCAGACCCACACCTCACACTATACAAAAAAACCAACTCGAAATGGATCAAGGACTTAGGAGTGTAACCGAGGACTAAAAACTTCATCAGAGAAAAGCTTGGAAGAACTCCAGTAGCCCTAATCCACAACATGAACAGTCTCCCAAGCATTCTGAAAAACCCGCAACAAGGAAAGAGTTAAATAGATGAGTGGGATCTTCTAAGAATCAAATCCTATGCACATCTAAAAACTTTTCCAACGGGATAAAAAGGAAAGCCACAGACTGGGGAGGGGGAATTTTGGTAATGACATGTCTGACAGGGGAATTATATCTAGAATTTATGGAATACTCGAGAACCTCAACAAAATAAAGGTAAAGAACCCAATCTCAAAATGGGCACAGGATATGAACAGAACTTCACCAAAGAAGACATAGTGAACAAGCACATGAAGAAAGGTTCAAAATCCCTAGCTCTAATAGCGAGGAAAATCAAAACAACTATGAGATATTATCTCACCCGAGTAACAATAGCAAAGTTCAACAGAACAACTAACAACCAGCATTGGTGAGGTTGTGGAGAAATTGGAACACACATTCACTGTTGGTTGGAGCGTAAAATGGTGCAACCACTCTGGAAGGCAGTATGGTGCTTTCTCAAAGAGTTGGAAATAGAGATCCTATTTGACCCAGCAATTCCACTACTGGGAATATACCCTAAAGGAACCATAACTGCCACCCAAGCATATACATGCACACACATGTTTATTGTGGCCTTGTTCAAAATAACAAAGAGATGGAAGCAACTCAAGTGCCCATCAACAAAGAAGTGGATAGAGAAGGTGTGGTTGGTACCTTCACACAGTGGAATACTAGACAGCACTGAAAAACAAGGAACTCATAAAATATTATACAAAATGGGTGACTCTGGAGGACATTATGCTAAGTGAAATATTTCAGTCACAAAAGGACAAATAGTGCATAATTCCACTGTTATAAAACAGGACTGACATGGGAATTGGGGGAAAACTAAGAGTGGATAAATAATGAACACTGCCTTTAAATAGGAGAGAAAGAACTGTCTAAAAGAAATAGATAATTAGGTATTATTTTATTTTCATGACAACTGTCCAGAATAAGAGGTGTATAGCAAAGTCGGCAGCAGCATGAGGGAAAGGGAGGAAACCGTGCAACAATGGCAAAAATCTTTTTAAAGAGAAAAATGAACTGTAGAGGGAGTAAGGAGAAAAATGTGCAACAATGAATAAATGGAAATCCAAATTTTCTGTAAATTTTCATTAAAATATCAATAAAAATAATAGTAACAAAGAACTGTCCTGACTGAGAAATTGTATCCTGTTGCCAATTGAAATTGTATACTTTATGCTTCATACTCATAAACCTCGTTATCGTAAACATAGTTCCATGTTGTCTGTGACCTACTGCAATACATTTTGGACAGTAAGTAAGATTGGTGTTGGAATTAGTGGAAAGAGGTACAGGAGGGTGGGGGACAGGTTTGACCTCTTGAGAACTGGGTTTGGGGCTGTGGTTGTTGTTGGTGGGGTCAGTTTCCCCTTCGAGAGTCAGTAGAGGTCAGATATGGCCGTCTCCACATTACCCTTTACACATCTCTGGGATCACACCAGAAATATAGTTCTCTTTGAATACTCTTTCTTACTGTCCTTTGTCTCTCATTTTGTCATACTGTCATAATCTTGGAAGCAATGACACTGGTATTACTAGCAGGATCATTCTTGAAAGAATACATTTTGGAGGTGTTTCTAGACTAAATAGACTGGCAAGCTAAGACTGAAATAATAAGCCCGTCAAAAATGTATTAATAGCAGTGGAACATAGCTTGATATACTATTGAAAGACACTCATCACTAGGGAAGAGCTACCCCCTCAATTAAAGTAAAATTTAATGGCATGGATGGACTAAAGCTTTTAAGATCTTCATTTGTTAATGGATCTTCATTTGCTAATATAGCATGACTCAAAATGAGGAGAAACTGCTGCAAGTGTCTATTAATAATAGGAATGTGGAATGTACAAAACATGAACCTAAAAAAACAGAAGTGGAAATGAAATATAATGCATAAAAACGCTATCCCAAAATCAGTGAGTTGAGATGAACCGGTATTGGGGATTCTGAATTGGATAGTCACACAGGTTATGCTTAAATGGCAAATTGAAGAGAAATGGCAACATATTTACTATTAAAAAGAATATTTCAAAATCTACTCTGAAGTACAATGTTGTCAATGATAGGATACTATCCATATATATACAAGGAAGGCTTGTTAATATAACCATTATTTAAAATAATGAACAAACTATTTAGCAAACATTAGTAAGTTGAGGATTTTAATCAACATCTACAGGGTGAAACTGACTAAACATACAATCAAGATGCATTGATAATCACTGGTGATTGGAATGCAAGAGTTGGAAATGAAGACAAAGAATAGATGGTTGGAAAAATGCAGCCTTTGTAACAGAAAGAATACTAAAGTTTGCATGATAAAATTTTGTATGACCAATGACTTGTTGTTGTTATGTGCCGTCGAGTCGCTTG
>NW_006399849.1:5300641-5303636 GCF_000299155.1 Elephantulus edwardii | reverse complement strand
CTCTACCTGGAATATTATTGCTTTTCATTTTTTTACTCATGTACTTTTAACTTGTTAGTTAAATTTGTGACTTCTAGGCTGCAACACTTCCACGGCGCATCTTCAAGGATATGAACATGTATGGCTAAGCACAATTAATAACAGTGCCTCTAAATTCCAAAATAAATCTCTACAATAGTCTATGTGTTTCCTATTGCCAAATGGGCCCTTAGGGGTAGTGAGAGAAGATCTTCACCCTGAAACCTACAGCGTCCCTTTTCAGCAGGAAGTTGCTAAGAGAATATGCCATCCCCTTTTCCTTAAGAATCAGGGTGAAGTCTCACTCAGGGAGGAGTGATAGGGAATGGCAAAGGACACACTGACAAAGGAGATTAATCAGAACTAGTTTTTACAAGCACTGTGGCACTAGGACAATTAAAACAGACTTTCAAGGAGGAAAAAAAAAAGGAGAGGAGCAAACTGGGGGGGGTGGGTAGATAGAGAAAATAGTGCCACAATGAATGAATGGAAATCCAAAATCTCTGTAAATGTTCATTAAAATTAATAAAATAAGATTTTTTAAAAGACCAAAAAAAAAGAAAAAGAAAATGGGATTTGCATAGACAGAAATAAAAAAAAGAATAGATCTGATGTGCTAAACACAAGGGAATAAAGGCTAGACAAGCTGTAGGATGATATCAAGGATGTGCATTACATGGCGGGAAAGGAACTCTTATACACTGTCGGTGAGATTGTAAAATAGTGCAACCATTCTGGAAGGCAATTTGGGGCTTCCTCAAAAAAACTGAACATAGAAATTCCATATGACCCAGTTATTCCACTACTTGGAATATACCCTGAGAATATGAGAACTAAGGCACAAACTGAGAATTTTACGTCAATGTTCATAGCAGCATTATTCACCATCATAAGAACATGGAAACAGTTAAGGTGTCCAACCACAAATGAATGGATTGAGAAATTATGGTACATTCACAAAATGAAATACTATGCAACACGCAGGACTAATGACTTTGTAAATTACCTAAAATTACCTAACTAACTCAGTCTCACAAGGATAAATATTGTATAAGACCGTTATTGTAGAATGAGTACAAGGATCCAGGAGGGGTTGGAGAGGCTGGAAGTAGAGGGATGTGGATGTACAGGGCATTAATCATTGGATTGTACAATTTGATGGGGGTGGTGAAAGGAAATTGAAAGAATTTGTTCAAATTTGTATTAGAATTTTGTAAATAAACTAGTAAAAAAAAATGGGGGGAGGAGGACATGTATTACAAAGCCTAAGATCACTTAAAAAAACCTGAATCTATGGCATCTAATAACAATTGTTCACCATTATAAGCTGGACTGAAGTAGACTATCTCTTATTTCCATTTACCACTTATGTGGGGTCTTCCTATATCTGCCACTATTAACGCTAACAGCCACTTACAAAACAATAAGTATATATTACCTCATTTACTTTGGGCATGTTGCCAGGAGTTGCCAGTTCTGGTAGAAAAGACATTATGCTGCAGAAAATAGGTCAGCAAAAGAGAGGCAGATTCTAAATGAGATGGATTGACACAGTAACTGCAGCAATGGGCTTAAGCATCACAGAGACTGTGAGTATCATTCAGGATAGGGTAAAGTTTTGATCTGTTGTTCATAGAAGTTGTCACTCAATAGTGTCTAAAAACATCATCTTATTTAATCCTCAAACTACCCTATTTGATTAATTTCTCATTATCTTCTCCATTTTATAGGCCAGAAGCCAGAGGCGTTGAGAGTTAATAATTACTAGGCAATAAATAATGAAATATAAATCTTAATGCAGGCAGTCCAAAGCCACCTGTCATTTCACCTCTTTGATATTTTGTGATGACTCCCAATGATTGGTGTGGTCAGAAAAGTGAGAGTCCAGAGTAGTGTATGCCCTTCTCAGCATAGACAAGACAAATTACACAGAAATTTAGAAAGGGTTCCCACATTAACTGATTCTCTGGGAATGACAGAGATAATAAAGCAAAACATGAATTCCTGGATGGTTTTCTTCAGCCTTTTGTCTTTTACCACTCTAGCTGTCCTTTGATGGCTGCGTTTTGCTCTTGGTTCTCTTAGCCAGTCAGCACGAGTAGCTGGCAGAGACATTGATAAATGATAGTATTTTGGCTGACTGTATCAGACACAGTATGGTCTGCTATACTGATCCAAGAAAATAGCTTATTCTGAAAGTTTATTCCCTGGTGGAACCAAGCACTGCTGCCACCACAGTCCATTCAGAAGGCTCTTTACATGACAGTGATCAATCTTCTTAAACTCACATCACCATGGTAACCTGCCTTCCAGATCATGCACATCATTTACCCAAGCAAAATGCCAATATCTCTTGGCAGCAAAATATACATTTAATTTGGTACAGTATTTAATATAATGCTTTGGCCAAATTTACTTTTTGTACATTATAAAAAAACAAAAAATCAAAAAAAAAGAAAAAACCTAAAACACCAAACCTTTACTTTTTACATTTAATTTAAAATTAAGTTCAATAAATATATGCATATTTCATTTAAATATGTAATTACATTTAATGAGCATAGGAGGGGGCAGGGAGAATAGCACAGTTTCTCACTGCCCCAGAGCAGAAAGCAGATAGAGTCTGAAACACAGCTCCATGGTTCCTCTAGAGCCTCACCAACAGCTAGAAGTTTATTTACTAACAGTTGACTCACACACTTATAATTGTGGTACCGATAATCATGTTCATTAGGGAAATAAGTTGGAGATTGGGTGAGACAAATAACATGGCTGAATGAAAATCCATGTTTTAGCCCAATAGCCTCAAGAGACAAGTCTTCAGTAAGTCCAGGCTCTGATTTCAGTTCAGCAAGTAGCTTTTCCTTCCATCATCATTCCTTCCATCATCAAAAGCAAGAATAGCAAAACCTTTAACTGTGGCCAGCATAAATGCAAGAAATCTCAGGTCACAATTTCTCCACAGCAATGCCACAGT
>NW_006399849.1:5278514-5300426 GCF_000299155.1 Elephantulus edwardii | reverse complement strand
ATAATTTGCAAAACAATGTGTGTGCAGTTAAGGTATCTGGAGACCAGAGGGGGCTTAAAGTAATAGCTAAAAAAACCAAACAAACAAAAGACACCCAACTTTTTGGCTAACACCACAGTAGCATACGTGACATTTAACCAATCTCTCCCACTACAGACAAACAAATAGGTTTTGGAATAGGTTTTGGAAATACTCTTCCAATTAGAGTCCGTGGGTCTTTTTGTATTCATTCATCCAAGTACTCCTTCAAAGGACAGAAATAGGGCACTTTCTCTGTGGGAATAACAAAAATGAAAATGCAACCCTTGTTTTCCCCAACTTGCTTCTAAGTATTGAAATAAGAACAAATATGGTAGAGTTACAAAACTGATAAAGGAAAATACTGTTTCTGGACAAAAAGCCTAAATAAAGATCCATAGTGCTACAATACGGAACTCCGGTAGCCTAGTGGTAAGAGGCTATGCTGCAGTCCCTAAGGCATGCAGTTCGAGGCCACCAGCTGCTCTGCAGGAGAATGATGGGCAATCTCTTTCCGTACAATTAATTGTCTCTGAAAACCCGCTGGAGGGTCATCTATGGGTTGGTTTTGACTTGATGGTACACGACAACAACAGCAGTGCTGCAATGGTTATATGAGTGAATGCTAACTGAAAATTGGCAGTTCAAACCTACCAGGAATTGCAAGAAGAAAGGACATGGTAACTTGAGTTCACAAAAACTACAGCATAGTAAATCTTAAAGAGCAATTTTAATCTGTCCCATAGGATCATTAATTCACAATGTCATCTATAATTTATTATTACCTACATGATAAAAGGCCTTTATCTAGTCAATAAAATACAATGAAACATATTTTTCTATTCTTTGATTTCAGGCATTATCTATTTGCTATTAGCAATGAAATCTTTTGTTGCATGACTGCTTCTGAATCCAGCTTGAATTTCTGGAATTTCCCTGTAAATATACCACTCTAAAAATCTTCAAACAATCCTCAGGAAGATTTTGGTTGTGTGTGACAATAAGGATATTTATCACTGATCTCTGCATTCTGATGGATCATCTGTTTTGGAATGGAAACAAATATTAATCTCTTCTAGTTAGTTAACCAGTCTTCCAAATGTCTTGGAATAAAATAGTGAGCATTTTCAGGGCAGTATTTGTTTGCTTGCAGAATAATTGAGGCCTTTGAGCTGTGGTGCTGGACAAGAGTACTTAATATACCGTGGACTACTCGAAGAACAGGTTCGTCCTGAAAAGAGTGAGATCAGGCTTCTCCTTGGAGGCAAGGATTGATTCTATAGCTTTGTCTGGCATAATTTGTACATGTTGCAAGAAGGAATTAGTCCTTGGAGTAGGATGTCATGCTTGGGAGGGTGAAGAGACAGCACAGGAGAGGAAGACCCTCTATGAGATGGATTGATGTAGTGACTGGGGTAACAGGGGTAAGTGTGTCAGAGAAAACAAGATTGGCACATGACAGAGCGGGGTTTAGGTCTGTTGTGCATAGGGTCTCTCTGAATCGCAGGTGACTCGATGGCGCATAACAACAAACAATAATATGTGCCGTCGAGTCGCTTGCAACTCATAGCGACCCTATGTACAACAGCCCTAAACTCCACTCTGTCCTGTGCCAATCCCACTGTCTCTGACACTCCCATCCCAATTATCCCAGTCACTGAATCAATCCACCTCATAGAGGTCCTTCCTCTCCTGCACTGCCCCTCCACTCTCCCAAGCATGATGCCCCTCTCCAAGGACCGGTCTCTCCTCATAACATGTCCAAAGTATGTTAGACGGAGCCTCAGAATCCTTGCCTCCAAGGAGCCACCCGGTTTAACCCTTTCCAGGACGAATCTGTTTGTTTTCCTAGCAGTCCATGGTATTCTCAATACTCTTCTCCAGCACCACAGCTCAAAGGCATCAATTCTCCTTCTATCCTCCTTGGTCATTGTCCAACTCTCTGATGCATAACAAGTGATTTGGAAGACCATAGCCTGTATCAGACCCACCTTAGTCTCCAGAGAGACACCATTGCTCTTCAGTACTTTGGAGAGGTCCCTAACAGCAGACTTTCCCATGGCAATGCACCTTTTAATTTCCTGGCTGCTGGTGCCAAGACTATTGACTATGGAGCCAAGCAAACTAAAGCTGTGTACAATCTCAATCTCTTCACCATCCATCCTGATGCTGCTAATTGGTCCAGTGGTGAGAATCTTTGTCTTCTTGACATTGAGCCTCAATCCATATTGTAGGCTGCAGTCCTTGACACTCTGCAGCAGGCGCTTCAGGTCCTCTTCAGTTTCAGTAAGCAGGGTTGTGTCATCCGCATAACGCAGGTTGTTGATAAATCGTCCACCAATCTTGACCCCACATTTCTCCTCATAGAGCCCAGCCTCCCGGATAATCTGTTCTACATATAGGTTGAAAAGATATGGAGATAGGATGCATCCCTGGCGTGAAAATATCTTTAACAATGCAGGGAACTTACCAGCTGTCATAAACAGTTATCAAATGTATTATATCTCTCGAAAGAGAAAATGGAGAATATTCACCAGCCAGAACAAGACCAAGACCAAGTATGGAACAGATCATAATTTCTCATATGCAAGTACTAATAGGGGCTAAAGAAAACGGAGGGAGGGGAAGTAGATTTAATACATTGAACACTAATATTCAAAGATGAGAGGATCTCGGAGATGGCCTTTAGTACAATAAATGAAGAGAGCAAATGGTAATTAAAAAGAAAAAGAAAAAAGTCAAAATGGATATCAGAAGAGACTCTGAAATTTTATCTTGAGGGTCGACCACCTAAAGTTAAATGAGGAACTCTTCAAGGCCAATTTTTCTATACTGTTACAAAAGGTGGAAGGCAATGGTTTCCTGAGATTAACTTCCTTTCAGTGCTTCTTTTTTGTGGTGTTGCAGAGCCCCACTCCAAATTAATGCGATCAGCAAATTGTTCCAAATGTTAGTGAGTGTGGATTCTCCCAGCTTCTACGGTATTCTCATTCTTCCTCTCTTCCATTTGTGGACTCCCCAGTTCCCTAACAGGACACCTCAACTGCTACCCAGAGTTCTGAGATCCTAGGCTGTGTTTGGGTTTAGGTATTATTCAGTAGGTTAGGTACTGGGGGAGTCCATGGAAACATTCACTCTCTTTGCCATTTGGTTCTGCCTATAGTCGCTTACTTTCATGCCTATCAAGTTATATCTGCTCCTCAACATTAATCTCTTTTTGTAAATAAACACTTTTGTAAAGATTCTGCTTTCTTTGGGAAACTCTGGTCACTCAGTGTGTAAGGAGCTGTGCTGTCTACCCTAAGGCAGGTGGTTCGAATCCATCCACTGCTCTACAAAAAAATGATGGGCAGTCTTATCTCTCATGCAATTTAGTCTCTAAAATTAATCTGTTGGTGGCTCAGTTTTTAGTCAGTACCAACTAATCTGGAATGAGTTGTTTGGATTCTTATTATTTCATTTATGTGCAGGAGGGTTAATCAAATGCTCCTGTTGGAGGAGAAGTAGATTAGGTTTTCTCTGATGAGTATGATCTCTGTCTCTTCTATTTGTAGTCTCTCTCTGTGATCTGGTAGCAGGAGCTAAGAACAGAGGAAAAGCAAGCATGATTGTTTTAGGTGTCATCGAGTCGAGTACAACTTACAGTTACCCTATGAACAACATGTCTGAACCTTGTACTGTCCTGCACCACCCTTACTCATCTCTGGCACACTTGAGCCCATTGCTGCAATCACTTTGTCAACGGATAACATCTCATAGAGGATCTTCCTCTCTTTTCCTGACCCTCTATCTTTCCAAACATCATGTCCCCCTCCAAAGAATAGTCTTTCCTAGCAACATTCCTGACATATGTGTGAGGAAACTTCATCATCCTTGGCTACCAACTGCACTCTAGTTCAAAAGACACACCTGTTTATTCTTTTGGCAGTCCATGGCATATTCAGTACTACTCTCTAACACCACAACACAAAGGCATCAATTCTTCTTGTGTCATCATTATTCATCTTCCAGCTCTGAGATACAAAGCAAGTGATTGAAAAGATCAGGACCTGAATCAGGTACACCTTAGTCTCCAAACTGACATCATTACTCCTCAATAATTTGGGGCTGCCCTTAGAGTGGACTTTCCATATAAGCATGATTATTTATATGAAAATGAGGCAAAGGTGACCTGGTCTTTTGAGGTCATGTACCCAAAACATGTTCCCTTCTTCTTTTCAGAAACATTAGTCAAAAGTTCCAAACTGTGAAGGAACTCTTGATCTATCAGCCTTGCTTTGAAAACATTAATCTGTCAATGGAACCCCAGAGGCACAGTAATTAACACTTGGCTACAATTAAATGGTTGGTGGTTTGAATTCACCAGGTTCTCCTCTGAAGAGAGCTGTGGCAATTTGCTTCCATAAAGACTACAGTCTTGGAGATTGTGCTTGGGCAGCACTTGTCCAATGGGTATTTTATAAATTTAATCAATTTGACAGCAATGGGTTTGTGGATTGGGACTTTTAAAATATCTGCCAGAAAAAGTCACAAAGATAAGTTTCACATTCAATTGAAATTTCATTGTTTCTGGGAACACCTATGGACAGGAACATAATCAAGAAGTGATCAATAACCCTCATGCAGAAGGTCCTCCTTATTCCATAGCAATGACACAAAACAAGCTCATCAAGTTGCTGTTTCTAGGTGCTATCATATTTACTCAGATTCAGAGACCCTACAGACCATAGATCAAACCTTGCCTTATCCGGTGCCATCTTCATGATCTCTTCTATGCTTAAGCCTATTGTTGCAGTCAGTATTCCAGTCCATCTCATGAGGTCCTTTGTCCTGCATGACGACATGCACAAAGCGTGTGAGACGAAGTACACATTTGCCTTTTACTAAGAAGAAAAGTGAGGAATTGTAGTTGGCAGAAAAAGATCTCTGGGCTTTAGGTATGACAGCACTGAAGAGTGAACCTTAATTACCAATGGACCAGAGAATAGAGGGCAGTTAAGTATGTATAGCCAATTAAACTTCCGTTTAATTACCTTAAAGTATTTCTAACACTGTACATAGATATATGCTTGAGTCTTCTCATTATGACAATGCCACTGTCTTCTCGAAGAAGCTATTAAAATGTATGATTAATGCCTATGGTTCTGTAATATTCAAGATGTAACCCTAGTAGAAAGTCCCAACTCAAGCGGTCACAGCTGTTGAACGAATACAGGATGTTAGAAAGCAGTCTTGACTACAAAACCAGTGGACAAGAGGACAGTGCTTAATTGGATTACTAACTGGGTAAAAATTAATACAAATAAAAATAGTAAAATCTGGGTTAATCTGCGACATCAGTACTGTCCCGCTAGCCAGCACTCACTTTTCACTCACTTCCATGAAGTCTGACCCACTCACAGTGGACTTCTATAGAGTTTCTGAGGATGTGCATGGGGGTAAATTGCCCATCTATCTTCTGCAGAGCTGCTGGTGGATATGAACCACAGAGAGGCCCAGCCTTTGGGTTAACAACACAACTCCCTGCAGATTACACCAACCATAGTTCTTTAAAACTTGGTCTTGAACCCTCATCTATGTCCAAATAAAATGAGTAAGCCTCACAAGGAACTTCTCTATACGCTGAACTTTATCCATTTGTATGATCAACTAAGTAAATGATCACTGAGTGGTAGCTCAGCAAAGCCATCCAGACAGTATAACATGTAGCATATTGATATGGCACAAGGAGATATTCAATAAATGTTGGCTGAATGTCAGGATCCCTTGCTCAGTGAATCATAATTCCCCTGTGCTACTGAAAATAGCAATTCAGTCAATCATTGGTGCAAAATATTCGGGAATTTCATCACAACTCAATAAATCAATGTTCAATTAATGTATAACTGATAATCCTAGAAGGGGAGAATGAGATTAGTAAAGATTAAAAACATAACAAACTAAAAATGTCTTTCCTTAAGGTCACCCATGTGCAAAGTGTTTCAAAGATATGCTTGGTCTGAATTCTTATACTACGATTTATTAATAAATGTATTCATATGACATACACCATCCTGCCCTTCCCCATCTCACATCATTTGCGAGAAAACCTGTTAGTTTTAACCATGGTTATATTTAGGTGATTCCTTTTGGTTTACTTTCTCCTTTCCCAAAACTTAAGCCCAATTAATGCAGCCAGTGTATGAATATTTATGATACTATTTAGTAATAATTTTAACCTCTATAATTTAAAAAATCGAGTCCGGGAAAAAATATTTGGTAATGACATGTCAGGTAAGGAACTTATATCCAGAATTTATAAAAATACTCAAGCACCACAACAAGATAAAGGTGAACAACCCAACTGAAAAATGGCCACAGGATATGAACAGACACTTCACCAAGAAGACATTCAGATGGCAAGCAAACACATGAAGAAATGTTCAAAATCCCTAGCTCTAAAAGAGATGCAAATCAAAACAACTATGAGATATCATCTCACTCCAGTAAGAATAGCAAAAGTTAACAAAACAGCCAACAACAAATGCTGGTGAGGTTGTGGAGAAACTGGAACTCTTATTCCCTGTTGGTGGGAGTGCAAAATGATGCAGCCACTTTGGAAGCCAGTATGGCGCTTTCTCAAAAAGTTGCAAATAGAAATACCATTTGACCCAGCGATTCTACTACTGGGAATATACCCTAAAGATACCATAACCACCACCCAAGCAGATATATGCACAGCCATGTTTATTGTGGCTTTGTCCACAGTAGCAAAGAGTTGGAGACGACTTAAGTGCCCATCAACAAATGAATGAATAGAGAAGCTGTGGTATAGTCACACAATGGAATATTACACTGCATTGAAAAACAAGGAACTAATGAAATATTATACAAAATGGGTGACTGTGGAGGATATTATGCTGAGTGAAATATCTCAGTCACATAGGGACAAATACTGCATAGTGCCACTGTTGTAAAACAGGACTGACATTGTGGTTGGGGGAGACTGAGAAGCATGGTTTCAATAATGAACACGTCATTAAAACAGATGAGGGAGAAAACTGTTTAAAAGGGATATGTGATTAGGTATTATTGTCATGACAGGAGTCCAGAAAAAGGCTGTATAGTGGAGTGGACTTGGGGGAAGGGATTATATAACAATGAGAGAATTTTTC
The DNA here is from genome assembly GCF_000299155.1 of Elephantulus edwardii. Taxonomy (NCBI): domain Eukaryota; kingdom Metazoa; phylum Chordata; class Mammalia; order Macroscelidea; family Macroscelididae; genus Elephantulus; species Elephantulus edwardii. The sequence continues at coordinate 5,293,254 of NW_006399849.1, read as the reverse complement.
TCTTTTACTTTTCAAAGAGAACATGGAAGAAAGAAGAGGCGAAGGGTGGGCAGAAAGAAAAGTGCAACAATGAATGAATGGAAATCCAAAGTCTCTCTAAATTTTCATTAAAATTAATAATAATAATTTTTAAAAATCAAGTCTGTGCTAAAAAACAAGCAGGCAGATAGAAAGTTAATGTCTTTAATACTCCTCATAACTGCGTCTTGAGTCAGCCTCCGTGAGTGGTAAGATGAAGAGCCATGTGCCAATTCTGTACCAGAGAATTTACACACCTAGCATTAGATCCTTCAGTTATTTTTCTCTTCAAGTGAGATAATAGTGGCTACTCCATCCATATATGTCCTCTAATAGCAATGGCAAGCAGATCACTGAGTTGGCCAACAAAGAACACGCAATATAAACAAGAACTAAATCCTATTTGTTTGAATCAACTGACCCTGTTAACTTACTTATCGTCATTTAATCAGTTCTGACTCATAACTGCCCACCCTCCATGTGGTTCTGTACAATTGAATTGGAACTGATGCATATAGCTGACCCTCCAGTGAGCTTTCAGGGGCAATTAATCAAACAGGAGGGGAATGTCCATCCTTCTTCTGTGGAGCAGCTGGTGGACTTGAACCACAGGTCTTTGGGATTGTAGTTTAGTTTCTTACCACTAAGCCACCAGAGCTCACTTTCCATGAGGACTGTAAATCTTAAACAGGAGACTGCCCATTATTCTCCCTGGAAATGGCTAGTAGAATCAACACAGTCTTTGAGTTAGGAGTGCAAAGCACTGCAGATTATGCCATCATAGTTCCACTGACTCTGTTACAGCAGAATGTTTTAGTTCATCTTAACTGATGAAGTTCAACAGCCAAAAACAAAACTCCAAGCCAGAAACTTTCATAACTACTTTTATTCACGTCCATTCCAGACTATCCTCTAATCTCCCTCTGATTATTCTGATCTACTTACTGATGTCACAAAAATTTTAAACTCTGCATGGTCATTACATCCATGCATTGGAACAGATGAAGGAAAGAACTGTTAAAGAGGAATACATGATCAGGCATTATATGTACAACAACAGCCCAGAATAAGAGGTACATCATTGCAAAGAGGACTGTGGGGAGGTGGGGGCAGGTACGTAAGTGTGCATTAATGAATATTTTTTTTACAAAAAAGTGAACTGAGAGACGGGGAAGCGAGGGAGAGGAAGTAAAATGTGCACCAGCAAATGAATGAATGAAAATCTAACTTCTCTGTAAATAATAATTAGTTAAAATCACAATGAAAATAAAATTTTATTTAAAAATTAATTTAAAACCCTGCTCCCCGCACTATATTTCAGTGGATGCTGGCATGAGGGAGGATAGAAGGCAATCTGTGTCTTGTGTTGAACACACAAATTCAGTGAGATTATATTTTTAGCTATGCTCAATAGAATTGGGGTGGAGGGAATGGCCACCTTCTTTGTGTTTGATCTGCTCCTATGTATTGGTGGTTACGAAAGCTTTTAACCACAATACACAATTTTTTCCTCGTTTTGTTTTGAAGTCTTAAGGTGTTAGAGGTTCAGATGAATCATCATCTTTCGGGACTTTGAGAATTTCCATCTGCACTTACAATGATTTTTCAGTCTAGATAACATTTAACATAATTTCACATTTTACTGTCAAATGTTGACAGTAAGTGTGAAGACTGATAAGAGTTAAATCTTAATGAATTATTTACTCCATCAGTTAAATTTTCATCAACTCTATAGCAATTCTCCTGTCTGTTCAATATGCCACAGAGTACAGATAAGAAATTTTCTTTTACTTTTGACTGATGTCTAAAAGACTAACTCTGCTGCCCTGGGGCCTCAGTGAGTCATTCTCAAGCAAATATAAGGATCATAAGAGTTTCAAAGTGGTCGAGGAAAAATTCCTTTCTAAAGATTAACACTAGTGATGAGTTCTGTTACTGATTACACAGAATCTGAATGTCTATCTTTCTTCTACTTGCATTTATTTTTAGATAGATTCAATGCAAACTTCAAGTCATTAATTTGATGTGATGGTGTACAAAATTATCAGCCACTTTCCTTCCTAATCTTGTTAGATTTTTAAAGATAAAGCTTTGAATGTTCATGATATAACGTATCTGCAATATACATATCTGTAATGTAATAAAAAATATATTATTCTAAATTTCAGCTATTAGTTATTTATTTCCTTTTGGTTCTAAGGATGGAGGGAATGCACAAAGGCATTGTATCAAAAAGAATTGGCTGACACTTAAATATTTCAAGAAGTAGAGAGCCCTGGTGGCCTAGTGGCAAAAAGCTCTCCTGCAATCATGAAGGAATGGAGTTCGATGCTTCCAGATGCTCTACAGGAAAAGGATGGACAATCTCCTCCCATGAGATTAACTGCTTCTGAAAACCTGCTGAAGGGTCAGGTATGGGTCAGTTTTAACTCTACAGTGCACAACAACATCATATGATCAAGAGCCAATGATAATGAAGGAAGAAATTCAAGCTCTACTGAAGACATGGGCAAAAAATAAGGCTCAGGAATTGATAGGCTACTAATTGAAAGGTTTCAAATGACAGATAGAGCCCTGGTCATGCTCACTAGTCTATGCCAGGATATTTTCAGGATAGTTTCCTGGCCAACTAACTTGAAAGAGAACAATGTTTGTTCCCATTTCCAAGAAAGGTGACTCAATAGAATGTGGAAATTATTGAACAATAAGTCAGGAAATCAAAAGATGATTTGCACTGGGAAAAGTCTGTAAGGAATATCTCCAGAGTGCTGAGAAGCAGAGATGTCATCTAGAGACTAAGACATGCCTGATTCAGGCCGTGGTCTTCACAATTACTAGTTATGCCTCAGAGATCTGGACAATGACTAAGGATGACAGAAGAACAATCCATGACTTCGAATTGCCGTGCTGGAGAAAAGTCTTGAACATACCATGGACCACCAAGAAAATAAATAGATCTGTCTTGGAGACCATGAAACCAAGTTTATCCTGGAGGATAAAATTATGAAGCTCTGTCTCATATACTTTGGGCACATAGACAGGAGAGACCAGTCATTGGAGAAGGACACCATGCTTGGAAGGGTGTGTTGTAATCAGTGAGACTGGCTCAGGACAGGGCAGGCTTCAGACCTGCTGTACAAGGGGTCGCTATGGGTCGCAGGTGACTTGATGGCACATAACAACAACAACATTCTTAAAACCGTACTCAAGCAAGAATAATTCCTAATAATAATTCCTAGGAATTATTCAAAAACCACTAGCAAAAGTATATGCTAGAGTTTCAAGCTAGATTTAGGAAAGGCCATGGAAATAATTGTTGATGTTGGAGAGATGCTGGCTGAAAGCAAAGAAAACTAGAAGAATGTCTATTTGTTCTTTATAGACTATGCAAAGGCATTTGACTGTGTGGATCATAACAAATTATGAACATTTGGAAGAATAGAAACTCCAGAACACTTGATTGTACTGTGTGAAACCTGTATCTAGATCAAGAGGCTGGAGTGTGAACAGAGCAAGAGAATACTGCATTATTTAAAATTGGGAAAATTGTGTGTCGGTGTTGTGTCCTTTCTCCATACCTATTTGAGGTATATGATGAGGAAATTATTTGAGAAGCTGGACTCTATGACAAAGAATGGGGAATCAAGATTGGAGGAACACTCAACAATAACCTTCATTACACAGAAGACACAAGCTTGCCTGCTGAAAGTGAAGAAAAACTGACGCACTTGATACGGAAGGTTAAGCCTTCAACCTTCAATATGGATTGCACTTCAACATCAAGAAAATAAAACCCTTCACCACTAGACTAATAGGTAACATCATTATGGACATTGAAAGGACTGAGACTGTCAACAACGTCATCTTACTTGGATCTACAATCAACACCCTTGGTATCAGCAGTCAGGAGACAAGGAGAAGTATTGTGCTGGGAAATTCTGTAGCCAAGGACTTTCCTCAATTGTTTTTGTGGTTGTTGTTATGTGCAGTTGAGTTGTTGCGACTCATAGCAACCCTATATACAACAGTCCTAAACCCTGCTCTATCCTGTGCCAATCTCACAGTTTCACATACCTACCTCCATTACCCCAGTTACTGAATCAATCCTTCTCAGCGAGGGTCTTCCTCTCCTGCGCTGTCTCTCCACCATACCACACATGATATTCCTCTCCAAGGACTAGTCCCCTTCTTGCAAAATGCCCAAAGTATGTCAGATGAAGCTTCAGAATCCTTGCCACCAAGGAGCAGCCTGGTTTCAACCTCTCTGGGATGAAGTGTTTTGGTATGAGGGAGGACAAAGGTGTACCTGATTCAGGCCATGGTCTTTTCTTAGTCACTTGCTGTGGATCTGAGAATTGTTGTTGTTTGTTGTTGTTATGTGCCGTCGAGTCGCCTGCGACTCATAGCGACCCTATGTACAAGAGCCCTAAACTCCGCTCTGTCCTGTGCCAATCGCACTGTCTCTGACACTCCCATCCCAATTATCCCAGTCACTGAATCAATCCACCTCATAGAGGGCCTTCCTCTCCTGTGCTGTCCCTCCACCCTCCCAAGCATGATGTCCCTCTCTAAGGACCGGTCTCTCCTCACAACATGTCCAAAGTAAGTAAGAACTTATATTTTTGAGCTGTAATGTTGGAGAAGAGTAATTACTATCGCATGGAATGTCAAAAGAACACATATGTATGTCTTGGAGAAGGTACAGCCAGAGTGCTTTGGAAACATATTTGGGGATGTTGCTAAGAAAGGTTATCCTTTAGAGAGGGACATTATGCTTTGAAAGATGGAGAGTCAGCATATGACAGGCACACCCTAAACCAAGTGAGTTGAGATAATGACTATGGCAATGGGCTTGAGTGTGTCAGAGATTGTGAGAATGCCATGGAATAAGGCTGTGTTCAGATCTGTTGTTCACAAGGCTTCTATGTTATTGTTGTTGTTGTTTTTGTTGTCAAGTTGCCTGTGACTCATAGCGACCCTATGAACAACATCCCTAAACCCTGCTCTATTCTGTGCCAATCTGGTTGTCCCTGACACACCAACCCCCATAAACCCCATCATTAAATCAATCCATCTCATCAAGGGTCTTCCTCTCCTGCACTGTACCTCCACCCTCCCAGGTATGGCATCCCTCTCCAAGGACTGGTCCCTCCTTGCAACATGTCCAAAGTTTGTCGACAAACCTTCAGAATCTGTGTCTCCAAGGAGCAGCCTGGTTTCAGTCTCTCCAGGACAAAACTTTTTGTTCTCCGCTCAGTCCATGGTATATTCAATATTCTTTTTCAGCACCACAGCTCAAAGGCATCAATTCTCCTTCTACCATTCTTAGTCATTATCCATCTCTCTGATGCATAGGAAGTAATTGCAAAGACCATGGCCTATATCAGGCATACCTTAGTCTCCAGATTGACATTGTTGCTCTTCAGTACTTTGGAGAGGTCTCTGACAGCAGACTTATACAATGCAATATGTTTTTTCATTTCCTGGCTGCTGGTGCCAAGAGTATCGACTGTGGAGCCAAGCTAAATAAAGGGCTTCTATGGGTCATCTTTAATTCAATGGCATCTACCAGTAACAATTCCATTATTCCCATCTTCTGTTCTTGCATATTCTGTCAAATAATAAAGTTATATCATACTCCAGAATAAAACTAAAACAGATAATATCACTGACTTGGGAAAACTGTAGATCATCCAGTAAATATTTATGCATGCAAGGCATTGTCTTAGATTCTGAAAACAGTAATAAATAGGGAAGAGAATCTCTTATCCTCATGAGGCTTATGTCTCAATAGAGAAGGCAAATCATAACAAGATTAAGTCAAATAAGTGTTATAAAGAAAGAAAAACAAGGTGATGTGATGGAATGATGTAGGGATGAAGTGACTGGAAAAATCTTCTAATTAAAGGCTATATTTTAGTTGAAACAGAATGGATTAAAAAAGAAAAAATCTGGGGATAAGGCAAACTAGAAAAAGGGACCAGCAGGTGCAACAAAAAGTCTGGCATGAGAAAGGGGTTAGGTCATTGAAAGGAAAAAAAAAGGCTGAAAGCTGGGCACAAGGTCACAGTAAAAGGCTGGACGAGCATAAGAAAAACCATGTACTTCAGGATATGGATCTTGGACTTCCTTCCAAATCCAATGAGAAGCTGCAGAGAATGTTAAGCATTAATAACATTAAGGTGTCATAATAACGTTATTAATAATTAGTAATAATAATTAAATAATTAGTAATAAGGTGTAATAATAACATTAAGGTGTAGGCATGCAAATAGTAATCCAAAAGTCTGATACATTGGTCAGACTTCTCAATTTTCATATTAGAAAGTTCTTTCTATAAACCTGAACTTTAGAACGCAACGGGTCTCCTCGAGAGCAGAAAACACTTGCGTTTTGGATTCCTGTCAGGGTCTCATGGTTCAAACTTGCCGGTACCAAACAGATCCAAGAGAAATACATGCCTGCCTTTTCAGAAATGTCACCTGGCTGGGATGTCCTCTTAAGCTTCTCCCTGAATTTCTTACCAACCCCTGCCAGTCAGTGTAATGTGTCCAACTCTATCAGAAGATAATTGCTATGTAGGAGATGGACAGAACTGGTCTAGTTTTGCATTGATTCTTAACAGATTTTCTTCATGAAAGTGTTGGGAATTTAGTCAATATTATCAATGCTGTAAAATAGCCAAGTCCTAGTGGCACAGTGAATAACATATTGGGCTACTCTAACCAAAAGGTAAGTGATTCAAAACTCAGAGCTGAGAACTAAGGCACAACTAGAGACTTATACACCAATGTTTGTAGCGCATTATTCACCATCACAAGAACATGGAAGCAGCCCAGATGTCCAACCACAAACAAATGGACTGAGAAATTATGGTACATTCACACAATGCAATATTATGCGGCACACAGGAGCAATGATTTTGTAAATTATTACCTAACTTGGGAGGGACTGGAGAGAATTATGCTGAGTGAACTAACTCAGTCCTTCAAGGACAAATATCGTATGAACCCACTATTGTAGAATGAGTATAAGGATCCGGGGGGTGGGGGGAAGTCACGGGCATGAGGATTCACAGGGGGAAGGGGATTAATTGTGGGGTTGTAAAATTTCATGGGCGGGGTGATAGAAATTGGAAAAATCTGTTCTAGAAAACCATGTATTCAAATTCTGTAAATAAACTAGTATAATAATAAAACCCTCAGAGCTAATCTTTGCAAGGTAGATGGTCAGTCTCTTCCCACAAAATATTAAAGTGCCAGATACTTAGTTGAGGGTGTCTCTGAGTTGGTTTCCATTTGACAGCTGTGAAGTGAGGAGACTGTAAAATGATCAATTATTTCTACATCAAATACATTATACAACATAAAATAGTAAATAACTGTAAAATATAATTTTGTGACATGTTTCATTCTGATCCTAATGGTCATTCATAAAATCTTAAAAAGTTCCTGCCACAGAATCACGGAAATGTGACTTTTTTTATAAAAAGCAAGATAAAATTTATAAACTGTGTGCCGGTTTTATGACGTGTCAGTTTGATTTAAATTTGTTGAAATTTACTTTCAACTTGGCAGCATGCCACCGGCATTCAGATATTGAAAAAAAAAGATGTATTTTTGCCAAGAAGTTTCCTATTTCTTCTTAGAAATGTAGATTAAAAAGCTTTGCTTAATAAAATTCTTACCCTTGAAAACAATATCCACAGAAGAGTTTTATTCCCAAAAAGCAAATCTGTGACTGTCTTCCCATCTCTTTTTTACCTGTCTGTCCTGAACCCTTACACCTTTGGAAGACTGCATTACAAATTCATAACAGACTCACTTCAGATAAATTATTATTTGGACTAGTGACTTTTTAAGGGGAAAAAAATAACCCCTGGTAACCATCAAAGAACATTTCTGTATATAAACCTTTCCTTAGCTTTTCTAAATAGTGGACATAACACAGTTTTGTCCTTTTTTGGCTGATCTATCTCACTCACCAAATGTCCTCATGATTAATTCATGTAAATTATTATTTCTTCATTCTTCATGGGTATTTTTTAAGCACAATCAACCATGTTTTTCTGAGTAATTCAAGGAATGTAAGCAATTTATGCTTCAACATACACAGTGTTCAATATTTCTACTTTAAAACTCACCAAAATGGAAATGCTTATCTCTCATCCAGAAGGATAAATTTCTTAAGACATTTATATAGAGGAGAAATGATAAAATTATAAATTATAATTATTAATTGGAAATTATACATTGACAGCACATTTGCATCCTCTGGCATGAAACAAAGTGTGATGAATTTCACAAGGTTGAGCATAGATAGTATTTCTTAGGTATTTATATTGACCATCAATAGTTAAAAATCAGGAACACTCATATGTCTTAATTTCCAGCTTCTTTGGGGATTAAAAAATTCCAAGTATCATGAGTCCCTGGGGCTGCATTTGCCTTTCTGCAAGGCAGCAGTCCCCAGAGACAAAGTGGTGGGGAAAGGCTGTTTGCCAAGTTCCTACCACCACTATTGCTTTTTCCTCTTTTTCCCTTGATACACTATATTTTTAGAGCAGTGTGAGGTTTACAGAAAAATTGCAGAGTTCCCATCTACCTTATACTATCACTACAATTTCTCATATTTTTAATATTTTGCATTCTTATCATACATTGCTACAATTAAATGACCCAATACTGATACATTATCATACATTAGAGTCAATAACTTAAATTACAGTTCACCCTAAATGCATGCAGGCTTCTATCCACCATTGTAGTATAAGGTAGATCAATTTTACTCCCTTAAAAATGTCCAGTGCTTCACTTATGCATCACTCTTCCTTTCCCCTGAAACCTTAGTATTCACTAGAGAATATAGAATATATAGAGTTTTTGCAAATGCACATTTATGTGCCTCCTTCATGTTTTTTTCTAAGCTGGATAGTTCATTACTTTTTATTACTGATTAATACTTCAAAAGATGTCCATTCAAAGATTAAAGTGTACCTAACTCAAGCCATTATATTTTACATTGTTTCACATTAATATGAAAACTAAATCATGAATAAGAATGATCAAATAAGAATCAATGCCTTTGAGTTGTGGCACTGGTGAAGAATATTGACCATCCCATGGACTATGTAAGGAACAAATAAATATTGGAGGAAGTACAATCTGGTTTCTCCTGAGAGGCAAGAATGGTGAAATTTTGTCTCACATAATTTGGACATTTTGTCAAAAGGGACCAGTTCTTGAAAAAGAAATCATTCTGGAAAACCTGGAGAATGAGGGAAAAAAAGATGATGACCATCATTGATATGAATTGATACAGTAACAGCAACAAGTAGAGCTTGTGAGGATAATGCAGGATGGGGAATGGTAAGATCTGCTGTCCACAAGGTCACAATGAGTTGCATCTGACTCAGCAGTACTAAATATGGATGTTCAAATATTTGTTTATTCATTCATTAGATGTCATTGCGGATGCTTCCAATTTTGGGCTGTTCTGAACAAAGAAACCACATTTATGTGTTAGTCTTTGTGTCAGTACAAGTATTCCTTCACCTGGGGGAAACCTAAAAGAGAAAACTAGATCATACAGTAAGTCTAGGTTTGTTGTCATTGTTGTTGTTGTTAAGTGTCATCGAGTTGTAGGTGACTCATAGCAACCCTATGAACGAAAGACCTAGACACTTGTATAATTTTCATCCTTTCTCCAGGTTCATAGGGTTTCCGGAGGCAAGCTATTTCAGAAGTGGATGTCACCCCTGCTTCCAAGCTTGTTTTAATCAGGGAGTGCCACCAAACACTGTTAAAATGAGTAACCATTATTGCATTTGACACATCAGTGTCACAGAGTTTAGCATCACAGCAATGAGTTACCTCTGTACAGCAAGTGGACAGACCAGGTTATATGACCTAGAAGAATGTTTGACCAAAAACAATTAAAAACAGGCCTGAGGGTCATGGGTCAAAGTGACCCACCTTTGGCTTGAGACCTCCAATTAATCTGTCAAGTCTCCTCTGCTGACACCCCCTTGGGATGAAAAGAAAGCCATAAGAGCCCCAAGGGTTTCATACATGTCCTTCCTCAAGAAGCGAGAGGCCATCCTAAGTTCTAGCTGGAACCGAGATTCACAACACACTCGTCCTCAGCCCTCACCATTACAGGCATGGCCAAACATCTCCAAATCTAGGCTTAGCTTTGAAAAATAGCCAAACTCTTCCCAAAAGGTTGTGCTATTTTGTAATTCTGCACAATTCTGCCAGAGGTGAATGAGAGTTTTTGTTGCTCCACTCCCTCACCTCCCTGTAACACTGCCAGTGTTTCAGTGTTTAGCCATTCTAGTGAGCCCTGATAACCTAGTGGTAAGTAGCTGCTCTGCAATCCCAAAGTCAGGAAGTTCAAATCCACCAGCTGCTCTGCAGAAGAATGGGCAATCTCCTCACATTACTGCCTCTGAAAACTGACTGGACTGTCAGCTATGTGTCAGTTCCAACTCAACGGTACACAGCAACAATAATGTGTCTAATAAAAATAAAAGATTCTCATCGCTAGAACAATAAGCAACATCAGGATTATTGTTGCTATTGTGTTTCATCAAGTCTGAACCTATCCATTGTTGACCGTCCACTGGGTTTTCAGAGATAATAAATCTCACAAGAGGTGACCGTCTATGTTTCTCTCACAGAGCAGCTGGTGGATTTGAACCACATACATTTAAGTTGGCAGGTTGGCTCCTTAGCCCTAGGCCACCAGAGCATGCCTATCTGCCAAAGGAACAAACTGTAAATCTTAGTAAAGCGCTATATGTTCCTTGGAGAGAAGGATGATGAAGCTTTGTCTCACACACTTTGGGCATCTTAGTAGAAGAAGCTATTCCTCAGAGAAGGACATCATGCTTGAAAAGATGGAAGGCCAGAAAAGCCCACATCAGGAGTACTGATTGTCTTAGTGTTGAACTTTAATAGTTCTTTGTACATTTTATATGAAAGCCTTTCATCAAATATGTACTTTAAAAACATTTTTAATTCTGTGGCTTTTCATTCTCTTAATCCCTATTCTTTTTAGTGTGTATAGTAAAAACATACATAACTGTCAACTCCACAATTTGTATAGGCATAAATCAATGGTATTAATCACATCCTTCAAGTTTGCAAACTCTGTCATGATCCTTTTCCAAATTTCAGTCTACCACTATTACCATAATGCAATGCCCAAAGCAAAAATTTACCCTATTCCCAGTGTTCTCATCCGTGGTAGCTAACACTGATTTCTCTATATTTATTTCCATCAGGCACATCTTAGGGAAACCGTAATGCCAGAGACCTTGAAAGCATGTTCACTTGCTAGCTTATGTGACCATTTTGTTAAAACAGAAAAAGGTGCCCCTTCCTGTGGGTTTACACAAACTTACATAATACCTGGCAAGCAGAACGTGGCTGTTTTTAGCCCTCACTTTACACAGCCAAACTCACATGTACAGTATATAAGCTACACAAACTGCCCTGCATGTAGCCAGACCCCCCTGGAAGCAGAATTTAAAGAGGATGCAAATGAAATAAACATGCACGTACAATTCAACCAGGGGCATGTACCTGACAAGTCAAGTGATTAGAAAGACATGCAGACTTGGTATGTTTTATTGGCACACTGAGGTTTTAATCTCTCAGATGAAACAGCTTCTGGAACCTTTGAAAGAGGGAAATAAACAAGTGATGCATCAGCCAAGAAAGGTGAAAATTAAATCCAAGCCCAAAGCAGTCCACTTGCTCCTGAAGATCATCCTGTTGAACACATCTCCTAAATTGGTAGATGGAAGCTGTTTGTTTAGAGGTAGAAGTAATTTAGCAGACAATTTTATTTCTTGTTCTTCTTCCCCAAGTAAGAATTCTATTCTAAATGCAAACTTCGATGATTAATTTTCCTTTTTTTTTTTCATCCTATATAGCTCATCTGTTTCTCATTCCTACTCCTTAATGAATATTGGTTTTTTACAAGTTGCCTCCATCTTACTGACTTGAAATTCCTCTTGTCCTGCCTTACCATCTGAAGCCATGCTTTCCCTCGCTGTGGGGATTTGATTGCTTTGGGCTTTCTGTGGCTGTCCTCGTGCTCCTGACTCAGTGTGTTTGCCATTCATCTTCTAAGCTATCTAAATTTGGAGCATAAGCATTTTACACCAAATTGCATTTGAAATTTGCCTATTGAAAGCAAATGTGTCAAGTGCCCCTTGACTCTGCTGGAGGAATAACCAGGGATACAGCTCCAGCCTTGACATGACCTCGTCCTTCCTCTTGGACAAAAATAGCCACCCTGTCCTATAAAGAAAAATCATTCTTGAATTATATATGTCATCATAGAGTGTTCTTTTTCAGATGTTATAGACACTGTGAATATGAAAAAACCACTTTAGAGAAAGAAATTTCTTTTGCTTCGTTCATCCTCTACCATTCTCTGGTTTCATCCAAGCTACAGATAATCTCAAAGAATGGCTCACCAGTCATGCTAATTCAATTCTCTCTTTTCTAAAATAATAACGACAATGAAGGTTATCTAAAATGAGAAGTAGCATGCCCCTCTCCTTCAGAATGAAGCTAATGTTTTACCATTTGCAAGTGACAAAGATACAGCTTCACACGCCTCAGTGACAGCGTTAGAAAAATAACTGGTTCTCCAGGGCTTGTCACTGTTAGTCAGCAGCATAGTGGCAATTTTCAGGCCCGGAGTGGGTCTTAGGGGAGTTTCACAGGGAGTATCACAGACAAGTGGTTCTGCGCAATTGGTAATCTGTTTTCAGGTAAATCCCATTTTGGGAATTGGAAGTAATACCCAAAACCTGTGTATCTATAGACCTTGTTGTTCTCATTCCTAATATTGGCTTCATTTTTTCTCAACTAATTTCTCTGTAAAATTCTGGAGTAACTGCAGAATTTGTGTGTAATTGAGAGGGAAGAAAACGTTGGAGAATTACTCAGCCAAGGTTGTAAGGCCAGGTAAGCAGCGTTCCTAACAATAAGATCGAGAAGAGGGGAGCAGGAAAAGAATTACAGATCATAAATACTGCACTGGACTGCATGAAAGGAAGGACATAATGAAAGAAATGGACAATTAGAAACCACATGTGTGACAATTAAAAGTCTTCTGAGCATAATTAAGGGTGGGCTGGGGGAGAGGGAAGGCAAGGAGAGAAAAGGAGTATGAACAAATTAATAATAAAAAGGAAAAAATGAAAACCTAAGAGGGGAAATAGAGCCTTTATACGACTTATTCCTGCCCAGAGAGCTCAGATGAAACGAGTTGTGGTTCTAATTTGCTCACCTGCTTCTCTGACATAATTTTTAATATAATTCATACTTTATTCTCCTAACTTTCCATTTTTATGCTATAGTAGCTAAATTATTAAAAGTCCCATTATATTATAGGGAGCTCCAGTGGCCTAGTTAGATTGCCAAGACAAAGGCAGATGATTTGAATCCACCATAAAGGAAAATATGGCCAATCTCCTCCCATTCAATTTTCAGCCTCTGAAAACTCACTGTAAGGTCACCTATGACTCAGTGCTGACTCAGTAGCACTGAGTCTTCTTTACATTCTGTCACAGCATATTTTATTTGGAGATGCCAATGTCATAAGTCACAGTCTACATTCAACAGAATCTCTAGAATAGTGGACAAATCATAAAAGAAGTCATTTAGGAATTCTTTCCTTGGCATTTAAAATCTGAGAACTATGCAAGAAAGGACAAAAGTACAAATTAAATCTGGAAAAAAGGAAATTATAAACAGAAAGAAAATTCAATCCTGACCTTATTTTCCACTATTCCTCATCAATATTGAGTGGCTGGTGAGAGTTACTCAGTCATGGTATTTAGAAACAATCTTGGAAATTAATTTAATCCTTTAAGAATACCATTTTAACCTTTGGGCTCATGATATAAATGGCATTTTCTTTTAGCCAAGATGCCAAGGCAATAGACAGACATTTCTAAGGATACCAAATCTAGTTTTCTGAGAGAAAAAAGTGCCTTTAGCTTTCAGTGAATACATAACAAAGAATGAATTGTCTTCCTCTTTTGAAAGCCACCCAGGGAACATAGCTAGCTATATTATAATTGCTTCATTTTTTTTTTTTTTTTGCTTGGAGAGCACAAACCAGAAAAAGGCAGGTTCCACTCAGCTATAGCAAAACTTGTGCTTATATTGCACGTCATTTTCTCACTATAACAACTCTTTTAATCGAGCCAGAACATTTGAGGCAACTCAGTTCACAATGTGACAGCCACTCTTAAACAAAAAATACATAGCCTCCCTTCCATCATCAAACACTTTTTAAAATTCTTCCTTCTCTAGAAAATTTTCCAGGTTTAACAAATTGATGTTCTTTAACGGCCTTTCTAATTTATGCCCACCTCTAATTCTTGTCATCAATAATGACTGATATCTTTTTTGTAGTCTTCTGTTATATTGGTTTATATAAAAAATAATATAGTGTCATTTATATATATTGAGTTTTACGCATTTCTTCATTCACATTGTGTTTTATTTATCATTGCCATACATTGTAATTATCATTGATCTATGCTCACTATTACCTCATTTTCAGGTCACACTGGATCTTTCTTAATTCCTTCACCCTCTATCTTCACCTATCAAACTACAACCAATTTATTTCCTACCCTTCCCACCCACAACCTCTTTCTTCACCTTGGACTTTACTTGGACACATCTTA
>NW_006399849.1:5274909-5278152 GCF_000299155.1 Elephantulus edwardii | reverse complement strand
AAAAAAAAAGTTGTTTAATTACCTTTTCAGTTTCTTCTTTTGTAATGGGTCTGCTCAGGTGTTCAATTTCAGTTTGTGTCAGTTTATGTAGGTTGTGAATTTCTAAGAATTTGCCAATTTCCTCTGTAGTTTCATATTTGTTTGAGTATAGTTTTTCATATATTATATTATCAGCTTTTTTTAATTGATTCTAGTGACATTGTCCATTTCATCTTTTATTCAGATTATTTGTGTCTTTTCCTTCTTTTCCTTTGTTAGTTTTGCTAATAGTTGGTCAATTTTATTGAACTTTTCGTAGAACCAACCCCTAGTTTTGTTGATGGTTTCAATTGTTTTTCTGTTTCCTGTTTATTTCTTCCCTAATTTTTATAATTTCATGGTTTTTTAGAGGGTGTCAGGTTTTCTTGCTCTTCTTTTTCAATTTGTTGGAGATGTTGGGTTAGAAAGTCAACGGTTATTTTTTCCTGCCTTTTGATGTATTTTTTTTTCTAATAAATTGACTTCTGATTACTGCTTTGGCTATTTCCCAGAGGTTTTGGCAAGTTATGTTTTCATTGTCATTTGTTTCAAGGAATTTTTTAATTTCATTTTTTATTTCTTCTAGTTTGCACTCATGTTCAAGCATGGTGTTGTTCACCTTCCAAATGTGTGGTTTTCTCCTTTATCCTCTTGTTATTAATTTCTAATTTTGTAGCACTGTGGTCTGAGAAAATGTGTTGTATTATTTCTAAGCTTTTTAAATTTATTGATGTTTTCCTGCTGCTTAAATTGTGATATATTCTCAAAAACATTCCATGCACATTGGAGATGAAGCTATACTGTGCTTTTTGGGGGTGTATTAGCCTATAAGTAACTATGAGATTGAGTTGGTTTATTGTGTGACTTAATTCTCCATAATTTTGGTTGAGTTTCTTTCTGGTAGTTCTATCTTTTCTTGAGGGTAGTGTACTGAGGTCTCCACCTACTTTAGTGGTGTTATCTATTTCCTTTTTCAGTTTTGTTAATGTTTGTTTTATATTTGGCAGTGCTCTCATTTGGTGCATAAACATTTATTATTGTTGTGTCCTCTTTTCTATTGACCCATTAAGCATTATGTAGTGACCTTTCTTGTCCTTTGTGATGATTTTTGCATTGAAATTTATCTTATCTGAGATTAATAACCCTATTCCAGCTGTTTTCTTGTTGCCATTTGCTTGATATATTTTTTTCCCACCCTTTTTTTTTTAGTCTTTCTTTATCTTCATTTGTCAGGTATGTCTCTTATAGACAACATATTGATTGATTTTGTGTGTGTTTTTTTTTTATTTTATCCAATCTACTACTCTGTTTCTCTTCAGTGGTGCATTTAAAACATTCACATTCAGAATGATTATTGAGAGGCAAGGTTGCTATCAGTTTGTTGAGTTCATTTTTATGTTGTTGCTAATTACTTTGGTCTATCCTGCCTTTTATGGCACCTTTGTAAGAAGGACGTCTCGATCTTTCTTGCAATGCTGGTCTTGTTTTTACAAACTCCCTTAGGTTCTGTTTTTCTGGCAATATATTTTCTCTCATATTTAATGGACAATTTTGCTGGGTACACCATTCTTGGTTGACAGTTGTGTTGAGTGTCCATCATATGTCACTTCACTGTCTTCTTGCTCGTGTGGTTTCTGCTGAGAAATCAGCACTTATTCTTATCTGGTCTCTTTTATAGGTTACTCTTTGTTTCTTCCTCACTGCTTTCAGATTTCTCTCTTTATCTTTGATTCTGTCAAATTTGACTATGAGATGCCTTGGTGTTTTTCTTTTGAGTTTTATTCTATCTGGTGTTCCCTCAGCTTCTTGAATATATATTCTCTTATTCTTCATTATGCCTGGGAAGTTTTCTTCTAGTATTTCTTCCACAACATTTTAGGTGCCTTTATTTGCTTCTTCCTGTTCTGGGATTCTGATGATGTGTATGTGTTTTTTCTCTTGACGGTGTCCCACATCATTCTTAGGTTTTCTTCTTTTTCCTTCCTTTTGGATTCTGGTTTTTGCTCTAGCAGATCAGTGGTGATAATTCTATCTTCCATTTCATTGGTTCTGTGTTCCATCTCTTCAATTCTGTTCATGTGTCCCTCCATCATGTTGACAGCATCTGATACATTGACCTTCATATTTTGGATTGTGGTTTCTTGTTTTTCCAGAGCCTCTAATGCCTCATTTGTTTTATATGTATTGCTTTGGATTACTTTTTTAAGCTCCCCCTGCTTTTTGATTGCAGCGTCCTATAATTTTTCAAGTTTGCCTTTCACCCATTGAAAATATTCAAGCATTGTTCTTTTAAATTCTGTATCAAAAAGTTCCATCAGACTTTCTGGCTTCAGGAAATACATTGATACTGTGTCACTTTTTGGAGTAACATCTACACAGTAGATTTTGAGATAGCCTGCTTCTTAAATGATATTTTTGTGGTAGAGTTTTTCATGCTCGAGGTGAGGATTGGTTCTTAATCTGAAAGCACTGCTCCAGAAGAGTGTGGGGCAGTTACCCTGCTTGTATTTATCTCTGAACTTCTCACCCAAGGGACGTTTCAGTTCAGGGCCTGTGAAAGAAGCCTCTTCTGTTTATAACTGTTTGAAATCAAAGCTTTCTGGATTAAAGGCAGTTAGCTGACTGGATGTGAGGAGATGTAAGGTGGAACATAGAAGCACAGGGCAGGCATGGGTGCAGGGAGGACACATGTGTGGGGCAGGCACAAGCAGAGAACATGCACAGCAGCACGGCCTTACTCAAATTCCAGCTGTCAGGCCTGCTATCAGCAGTCCTGTCTGGCTTTGCTCTGGTCCAGCTTTGCTCTGGTCTGGCTTCACTCTGGTCTGGCTTCCAGCTGTTTCCATTTTCTTGATGCTGCAATAAACATTGGTGCAAAATCTCCATTTGTGTTTCAGTTTTATTTTCCTCAGGGTATATTTCTAGCAATGAAACATCTAGATCAGATGTGGGAGGGTATCAAGAATATTATTAATGAGGAATGTAAAAGGTCATTACAAAGACAAAGGAGGAAGAAAATTCCGAGATGGATTTTGAAAGAGACACCAAATATTGCTCTAGATCACTGAGAAGCCAAAACAAAAGGAAGAAATAAGAAAATTAGGAGCTGAACATAAGATTTCAAAGGGAAGCTCTGGAAGACAAAGTTTTATAATGAAATGTGCAAATAACTGGAGTTGGAAAATCAAAAGGGTTGAACTCATTCAGCATTTATTAAGCACAAGG
>NW_006399849.1:5270725-5274467 GCF_000299155.1 Elephantulus edwardii | reverse complement strand
TTGCTAAAGATTATGCAAAAGCAGCTGGAACAATACATCAACAGAGAACTACTAGAAATACAAGCAGAGTTTAGAAGAAGCTACGATACTAGTGACATCATTTAAATATGAATCATGATGCCTAGCTTCAAACAATTTCTTTTACTTTGAAGTCAGTATCAGTCCTATTTTTACTTTACTCTTTTACTCTTGTAGAGCAAACCAATAATGATAGGGAGATCACAATCTATCACTTCATTGTACACAGTAACATCATCCTTGGAGGCAAAAATTTTGAGATTCCATCTCACACACTTGGGGCATGTAGGCAGGAGGGACCAGTCTTTGGAGAGGGATTTTGTGCTTGGAAGATTCAAGGGACAGTGAAGGAGAGGAAGATGCCAGATAAGATGGATTGACACAATAACTGGAATAAAGAGGGTAGGTGTGTCACAGATAAGAAGATTGGCTCAGAATAGAGCAAGGTTCAGAGCTACTGTGTATAGGATCACTATGAGTCATAACCTACTGAATGGCACAGAACACCACCAACATGAAATTTCTATATTCAGCTCTTTGAGAAAAATTCAAACTTCCTTTTAAAGTGGTTTTACCATTTTACAATCCCACAAATAGTGCACAAGAGTTTAAACCTCTCCACATCCACTCCAAAATTTATTGTTTGCTGTCCTACTAAACACTGCCACTGCTACTGGGGTAAGATGGTATCTCATTTTGTTTTGATTTGCGTCTCTCTTATTCCCAGTGATTTTGTACATTTCTTCACGTGTTTTTTTGGCCATCTAAATGTATTCTTCAGTGAAAAGTTTTTCCATATCTTTTGCTCATTCTGTAATTGGTTTATCAGTCTTATTCTTGCAGAGGTCCTGCACGTCTGAGATGTCCTTGACAAATGTTTTTCCCAGTGCATAGGTTTACTTTCCAACCTATTAGAAAATTTTTTTATATCCATAAAGACTTAATATTTTTTTAACTTAATCTTTGGAATGTCCCATTCAATGATATTATCCTCTCCTGTTTGCACAACTCTGTTATATTTGTCAGGCTATTTATATCACAGGCCAAGGCTTCTAAGTTGGGCCCTATTTTCTCTTTTATGATCTTTAGGGGTTTTGGCCTTTACCCCACGTCTCTGATACACCATGAGTTGATTTTTGTATATGGTATGAAGTGTGGATCCTGTATCAGCTTTCTGCAGGTTTCAGTCTAATTTTGCCAGCACCATTTGTTGCAGAGGTTGTAGCTTCCCAATTTTGCTATATTTTATTTTCTTATTGAATACCAGTTGATAGATAGATGGGTTAATTTCTGGGTTCTAAATTCTGTTCCATTAGTCTATGTATCTGTCATTGTATGTGTACCATGTTCATTTTGTTTATTACAACAGTGTAGTAGGTTAAGAGATTAGGGAGTGTTAATGACTACGACTTCATTTTGTTTTTTCAGAAGTGCTTTGTTTTTCAGGGTCTCTTTCCTCTCAAAATAAACTTAACAATAGCCTTTGTATCTCTTTGGAAAAAAATAAATTTGGTATCTGTATTTGGATTGTGTTAAACATGTAGATCTCTCTTGGTAGGATATTCATTCTTTCTATTTTGTGTCTTCTTATCCATGAACAGGAAACATTTTTCCCATCTATTTGGGTCTCTTATTGTTTCTCTATTATTATTTTTGTCTCTAGTTAGGTTTATTTCTAAGTATCTCAATTTGTGTTTGGCTATTGTAAATTGTATTGTTTTCTTAATTCCTTATCTGTGTTTTCTTTGTTACATTAGAGGAATACCTCTAATTTTTGTATATCGATCTGGTATACCTCGCTTTACTAAATTGTTCTACTAAGTCTAACAGGTCTTTCTGTTGAGTTCTTAGGGTTTTGTGTGTACACTATCATATCTTCTGTATAAGTTGTTGTTGTTAGGTGCTGTCGAGTCCAATATGACTCATGGTGATCCTATGAAGAGCAGACCTGAACCTCATCCCGTCGTGAACCATCTTTACATTTTCTAACACACTAGAGACCATTGCAGCTGTCACCATGTGGGTACACCTGGTTAAGGGTCTTCCTATCCTTTGTTGACCCTCCAACCTTCCAAAGATCAGGTCCCTTTCCAAGGATTAGCCCCTGCTAGCAGCATGCCTGAAACATGTGAGGCAAATCCTTCTCATCCTTGCCTCCAAGAAGCACCCCAGCTGCACCCTTGACAGGACATATTTGTTTGTTCTTTTGGCAGCCCATGGAATGTTCAGTGCTCTTCTCCAACACCACAGCTCAAAGGCATCAATTTTTCTGTAATCCTTATTCATTGTCCAGCTCTCAGATGCATAGCAAATGATTGAAAAGACTATGGCCTGAATCAGACGCACCTTAGTCCTCAAACTGACATCAATACTCCTCAATAATTTAGAGAGGTACCTAACTACAGATTTCCCCAGTGCATTGCATCTCCTTATTTCCTGACTGCTGTTGCCAACAATGTTAATAGTGGATCCAAGTAAGATGAAGTTGTTGAAGTTTCAATCTCTTCTCCATCCACCATGATGTTGCCTGTTGGCTCAGTGGTAAGAATCTTTGTTTTCTTGATATTGAGATGCAATCCATACTGAAGGCTGCATTTCTTGATCTTCTGCAACAAGTGCTTCAAGTCCTCCTCTTTCCTCACTTTCAGTAAGCAAGGCTGTGTCATCTGCATGACACAGGTTATTGATCCCTCTGATCCTGATGCCACATTCCTCTTCATAAAGTCCAAATTATTGAATAATTTAATCACCATACATATTAAATATGTATAGAGAGAGAATGCAACCCTGAAGCACTCCCTTTTTCAAATTCTTTTTGTTTTAATCATATAATGTTCTGTTGCTCTGTTCACACAACAGCCTCATGGTTCAAGTATTGATTTTGCCTGAGCACAACTAAGTGCTCTGGGACTCCAATTCTTCTCAATGTCAGCCACAACTTGTTATGCTCCATACAGTTAAACCTCTACAAGGAAGACCCTTTAACACGACTATTATTCAAATATATTCTTCTACATCTGAAGGCAAAGAGGAAGAAATTAAATAAGACATTTTACCAAATCCTGTAGTCAGAAAATGCAGTCAAGATGCACTAATGATAAATGGTGACTAGAATGCAAAAGTTGGAAACAGTGAAGAAGGAAGAGTAGTTGGAAAATATGGGCTTGGTTCTAGAAATGAGGCTGGAAATAGAATGATCAAATTTTGTATTATCAATGATTTATTCATGTGATACTCCTTTAAAAAGACACAACCAACCACTTTAACATGGATCTTACCTGATGAGATGCATAGGAAACAGATTGACGCCATCTCTGGAAGAAATCACAGGAGAAGCTCAATATCAGCAGTCCAAGTAGACCGGGGACAGACGGTGGGTCAGACCATCAATTACTCATATGCATGTTCAATTTGAGGCTGAAGAATTCTGAAATAAGTCCACAAGGACCAAGATATGATCTTGCATCTATTTTGTCTGAACTTCAAGATCATCTTAGGAATAGATTTGAGGCATTGAACAAAGACTGGATGAATTGAAGGATGATACCAAGAATATCATCCATGTAGAGAACAAAAAGTCATTATAAAAACAGAGGTGAAAGAAAAAACTGAAATGGCTATCAGAAGAGACTGAAAATTACACTAGAGCATTAAGAAGCCAAAATCAAAGGGAAAACATGTCAAAATAATGAGCTGAACTGTGAAAAGAAATGACATTTCATAG
>NW_006399849.1:5264627-5265393 GCF_000299155.1 Elephantulus edwardii | reverse complement strand
AAAGTAATTTAAGTAGCAATGGTGTTAGGCCTTCTTTGAATATTTGTTAGAATTCAGCCATTATGCTATCTCAGCCAAGACATTTGGGGAGATTTGGGAGAAATCTTTTTATGACCTGCTCAATATCTTCCTTTATGATGTGTCTGTTCAAGTGTCCATTTCCCCTAGGTTTTCAAATTTATTAGAGTATAACTTTTCATAGTATTCCAAAATTACCAATATCATTTCATCTGGTTCAGTTGTGTTGTCACCTCTATTATCTCTTAGTCAAGTCATTTGTGTCTTCTCTTTCTTTTTTTGTTAAGTTTTCCAATGTTTTGTCAATTTAATTGACCCTTAAAAAATCTCTTGGTCTTGATTTAAATTGTTTTTCTGTTTTCCAACTCAATTATGTCAGCTCTTGTCCTTATAATTCCCTTTCTTTTAGAGACTCTGGGTTTATAGTGGTGTTCTTTCTCCATTTTATGGAGGTGTTAAGTCTTCCCTTTTTCTCTTTCTTCCTTTTTTATGTGTTTGCCTATTGCTATGCCCTGTCCTCTGAAGACTGCCTTAGCTGTATTCTAGAGGTTTTGTTATGTTGTATTTTCATTATCATTTGTTTCTAGGAACTTTTTAATATCTTTTATGGCTCAAATATGTTCTAGCATGGTGTTATTTAGATTCCAGTGGTTTTATAAGCTTTAGTCTCTTGTTATTAATTTCAAGTTTTATGGCATTGTGGTCTGAAAAGATGCTTTGTACTGTTTCAATGTTTTGTTTTGTTTTG
>NW_006399849.1:5262258-5263617 GCF_000299155.1 Elephantulus edwardii | reverse complement strand
GGGTGAAACCAAGCTTCTTTGAGGCAAGTATTTTGAGACTCTGTCTCACAAATTTTGAGCATGTAGTCATGAGGGACCAGTCTTTAGAGAAGAACGTCGTGCTTAGAAGAGCCAAAAATACAGTGCAGGAGAGAAATATACTGGATGAGATGGATTGACACAACAACTGGAATAATGAGAGTAGCTGTGTCAGAGACAGTGAAACTGGCTCAGGATAAAACAGGGTTCGGAGCTATTTTTCATAGGGTTGCTATGAGTTGTAGTTGACTCGGTGGCACATAATAACAACAATAACATATGGCAATGTCGGCTGTTGAGTCTTCTTCTGATACTGACGTCATATTCTCCTTCACAGTAAATGATAATTTGCATATGAGTTAAGTGAGCTTAGAAAAAGAAATAATTTGCCTACTTTCAATTTTGTACCTAAGTGAAAGAGCTGATATGCGAACCTGGATTGTTGACTTCAAGAAAATTAGATATTAACTACTTTAATGTTCTAATATGGGGTCAAATAAGCTTAATAATAACGATCTCCACTAATAATAATTCTTAAAAGTTGCTGTCAAGTTGATTGCAACTCATGGAAACCCTAAGTATGCAGAGTACAGTTGTGCTTCATGGCGTTTTCAATGGTTGGTTTTAGGGTTGGTTTGTTTCACTTTGTTTTTTGTTTTGTTTTAATTAATTAATTAGTCAGGCATTTCTTCTAAGGTACATCTTAGGGCTTGACTCAAACCCTAAGCCTTTCAGTTAGCAGCTCAGTATGTTAACCTTTTGTACCTCCCAGGCTGTAATAAACCTATGAATAGTGTAGTTTTAGTAACTCAAAAGAGGAAACAGCATTTCAGAGGTACTCACTTTTCCATTCACTGCAAAATATATCTGAGCATAGTTACAATTTGCAGCTAGGCTCAAAATAAGTCATGATGTTTAAAAGATAAATGAACTGAAAACTAGCTTAGTATAAAGCAAAGTTACTTAAGACTAGAATTATTCTGACCTTTCATATATATCATTACCAGAGCTTTAAGAAAGTCAAATTGATCAAAAAGGAAAGTGGTATCAGCTATTTTAGTAATTATCATCTTTATTATTATATCAAACAAAGAAATTATAGCAAAGAAAGTGATTCTTAAATAAGAGGGGCTTTTAAAAGTGAAATATTCATTTCCTATCCAAAGCAAGAAATTTCCAAATTTAACATTATTTCTAAATAACTTCCCCCAATTCTATCTACTTTGCTCCAAATGAATGTGTTGTTCTTTTTAGCTGCTATCAAGTCAACTACAACTCATAGTGACTTTAGGAACAACTGTAGTGTTAGCATAAAAGTTTGTTTTTTTATTTTATTTATTT
>NW_006399849.1:5258341-5260388 GCF_000299155.1 Elephantulus edwardii | reverse complement strand
TTGGCACCAGTAGCCAGGAAATGAAAAGGCATATTGTGATGGGAAAGTCTGCTTAGGGACTTCTCCAAAGTACTGAAGAGCAATGGTGTCACTCTGGAGATTAAGGTGCATCTGATACAGGCTATGGCTTTTGCAATCACTTGTTACACATCAGAGAGAAGGAGAATTGATGACTTTGAGCTGTGGTGCTGGAAAAGAGTACTGAATGTGCATTGGCCTGCTAAGGAAACAAATTCATCCTGGAAAGGGTTAAACTGGGCTGCTCCTTGGAGGTAAGGATTCTGGGGCTTCGTCTGACATACTTTGGACATGTTGTAAGGAGAGACCAGTCCTTGGAGAGACATCATGCTTGGGAGTGTGGAGGGATGGTGCAAGAGGAGAAGACCCTCTATGAGGTGGATTGATTCAGTGACTGGGGTAGTTGGGATGGGTGTGTTGAAGGCAGTGAAATTGGCACAGGACAGAGCAGGGTTTAGGGCTGTTGTACATAGGGTCGCTTTGAGTCACAAGCAATTGGATGGCACATAAGCACAACAACAAAGTATAGTTAGCCCCCTGTGGTCTTCAGCTACTTTAACTGCAGACACATAGTCTTGTAAATCATCAACTTCTACAGCACTAGAATAAGAGAAAGAGTGTTTGAGAGACACAGTTTTTTTCTGCCAGCACTGACTCACTACCAGAGAAGGATGGTGCTGGGAAAGTGGGCATTGGCTATGGTCACAGTCAGTCTAAAAATTTCCTCATGCAAGTCATGTGAAAGAAATTTTAACTCAATTTACTGCAACAATAAATTCCAAGAGCATTATGGACTGAATTATGCCCCAAGTGTCCTGCTTCCCCACCCCAAATACATAATAAATTCAAACCACTTTGTCTCTGGTTGATTACTAGATGGAGAAAAGATTGACATTGTCAACAATTTCATTTTAGCTCCACAATCAACACCATAATAACAACAGTTAAGAAATCAAACAACAGTTAAGAAATGTTGCATTGAGAAAATCTGTTCAAGGACCTCTCCAAAGAGTGAAAAAGCAAGAATGTCAGTGTAAATATTAAGGGGTACGTGATTCAAGGATAATCTTTTTAATTACTTCTTATGCATGAATAAGGATGGCAGAAGAAGAATCAATGCTTTTGAATTATAGTGTTAGTGAAAAGTGTTGACTATCCCATGGACTTCCAAAAGAATAAACAAGACTGTCTTGGAAGAACTGCAACCAGAATACTCCTTAGAGGCAAGAATAATGACACTTCATCTTGCATATGTTGAGCATGTTATCAGGAGGGGCCGGTTTTTGGAAAAAGAAATCTTCCAGGGAAAGGTGGAAGGTCAGAGTAAGAGAGAACAGCCCTCAATAAAAGGAATTAACACAGTGATTGCAACAATGTTCAAGCATATCAGAGATGGTAAGGATGGACAAGGACAGGACAAGGTTCAGATCTGTTGTTCCGTGAAGGTTGTTATGGGTTGTAGTTGACTTGTAACATACCTGTGGTTATAATCTTATTTGAGAGCGAATTGTTGTTTTTGTTACGTTAATTAGTTAAGATTAGGGTATTCTGAGTTCGTTTTCTTTTAAAATATAAAAAGAGACTAAATAAGTGAGCATAGAAAGATGGAATGAGACAGAAATCAAGATACGTGGAAATTACTAAGAAATTAGGAAGCAGAACTTGGACAGGACCTTTCTCCAGAACTGGAAGAGAAAGAAAGCCTTTCTCTACAGACAGGTCTCTAATTTTGGACTTCTAGTCTCCCAAACCAAGAGAAAATGCATAGCTGTTTGTTAATCATTCACTTGGGCTATTTCTGTTCTACTAACACTAGATTTGAAGACAAAAAGTAATTCTTTTTTGCTGAGTACTCGTCGTAGATCCTGTCACTGACAATATTGTACTTCAAGATAGATCTAGCAATGGCTTTTTTAACTATGAAAGCAAGTCCATTTTTCCTCACTTTTTCATCTCCAGAGTAATATATCATATGGTCATCCGACTCAAAATGCCCCATGCCAGTCCATCTCATCTCACCAATGCCTAG
>NW_006399849.1:5254151-5256316 GCF_000299155.1 Elephantulus edwardii | reverse complement strand
GGTGTGTCAGAGGCAGTGAGATTGGCACAGGATAGAGCAGGGTTTAGGGCTGTTGTACATAGGGTCGCTATGAGTCGCAAACGACTCGACGGCACTTAACAACAATAATTTGTATTCCAGTGAAGGAGCTTTTGTTTATTTCACTTTCCTTGAGATGTCTTCCATTGACGGCTATAGCAGCTGTACTGCAGTAAGATGCCAACACCACTACAATTAGGAATGTTCTCAAAGTATCACCAGGAAGGTGGTATCTTCATTATTCCCATCTTGTAAGCAGACTGACTGAAACACCAATAATCTACTAAGGAAAGTCATAGAAGGCTTTAGCGTCAGTTGGTTTGTTCTCATGATTCCACCATGTATCTCTTTTCAAAACACACATACATTACACACTAACTTGAAAGGACAATCCACAGGAGGTGGGAGAAAAAGCAATACCTTACTAGAGGGCCTTTCTCCAACTATATATGCCTGCATAGCCTTAAGTATTCTAATACAAGCCTGTGATTCACCTCAGTTCAACTTGGTTTTGTCTTTCTTTCCATGTGGACTGCTTTTATGGATCACTGCCTAGGGAAGAGAAGTGATTATCATATAATTCCCTGAAGTAAAAATCCTTTCTCAAACCATCTAGATTCTTTTTTGCCTAATTCAAACTCTACACATTTTGCATATTAGCACAGACATTTGTAGCAAAGGAGTCTTATCCTCTTGTATTTTTTTTATTGATCCTAGCAAAACCTAATTAAATTTCTAACAATAACTATGAGACACTCCAATATTGTTGTGTATGTATTTACTAAAAAAAAGTCTTGTATTAAATGTCGTTCATTATCAGAGCTATCCTAGAATAGCACTAATAGCAACAACCACACCTACTTTTGTATATTTATCTAAGAGGCTACCCTTTTCACAGATTATGAAACCAAGATTATAGAAAAGATGATGTCACTTGCTTAAACGTATGTGGTAGGAATCGACTGGCAGCATGTAGTAGAGTCTTTGGGTAGCACAAACAATTAAATTCAACTACCTACCTTGAGGTTGATGACCTGAACCCACCCAGAGACATGCTGGGAGAAAGTTTTGGTGAGCTGCTTCCAAAATATCATGGCCATTAAAATCTTAAGAGAACAATTCTACTCTGAAACACATGGGGTTATCATGGGTCAAACTGACTCAAAGGTATGTGGGTTTTGGTTTTTACTAGCTAAATAGTTATGGTTCCAACTACTCTGTGGGAGGATGTACAATTTCCTTCCCTGTGACTTATTTTCTCTGAAAATCCACTGAAGGATCTATTATGGTTCAGTTCCAACTTGATGACAAACAACAACAACCTCAAATCAGAAACCTATTCTTAAAATCACAATATTACTTCTTAAGATATGAACTGCATTTGTAACTCGTCTAACCAAGATATTTAACAAGTAAAAATGTAAGCATATCTTTCCCTTTACAGGGTGAATTTACAAATACATAATTTTCATGTTCTTCAGAGCTTTTAACCATTGACATAGCTCTAAAGGAGTATTTCTATTGTTTAAGGTGTAATTTTGTTTTAGAATATCACTAATTTAAAAATGTCAAGATTTTTAGAGCACAAAAAAACTGTATTACTACATGAGACCTATCTGCAGAAAAAGCACAAGCATCAGGTTTACTTTCATTCGATCTAATTCTCTTCCAATGTCAAAGAAGAATCATCCTTTGCAGCCACATTGCTCTACATTTTCTATTTTATCACAAAGAGGCTAATACGTACTGAATTTCCAGAGTCTTTGATTTTCTGAAGATTATGTAGATTGCACAAGAAAGGTGAAGGAGGGAAGAAGAATGACAGGAGGGAGTACAGAGAGGAGAAGGAAGGAATAGAAGGTGGGAAAAAAGAAAAACTACACAGACTTAAGACAAACAATAGTGCAAATTTGGGGTGTTTGGGGTTTTTTTTTTAAAAAAAATAACATAGTGTTCTTTTGTACTTTGCAACAAGCCTACTCATTCCTTCTATCTACATAAAGCCACACAACACAGTGGTCAAAAGCAATAACTGCTCTTATAAATTTGAAAGCATAAAAGATAAGAGTACTTGAAGATTATTCAAAAACTATTAGAACAGCACATCAGCAGAGAATTGCCAGAAGTCCGGGCTGGGTTTAGAAGGG
>NW_006399849.1:5244225-5253011 GCF_000299155.1 Elephantulus edwardii | reverse complement strand
AACAACAACAACTTGGGAGTGGCTTATTTTCATTTTTAAAAATGTATTTTTGAGAGGACAGCTAAATAACTTCAATTTGATACAAGAATCATGAAGTCCTCCAAGACTGGCTGTTTTGCAGCTCCATCTAAAGTTCTGAAGTACCAGCTGGCCATACTGGTCAGATGGCTAGGGCACAAGCTAGTTATAAGACACAACTGGTACATAGTGGTAGCTTTTCTCAGCTGTTTTGTTCTCTTTTCAGTTCCCCTTCACACAGATAGGGGCCTCATTCACACAGTTCTAGAGAAAAGGAAATTACAAATACAACTTAAGATTATTATTTATTTAACTGATTTCCCATCATTTGTCTTCAATATAATAGACTTTATAGCAGTTGAGCTACTCATTGTACCAAGCTGCATGGTGAATCCATATTGCATAATGTCACAGATTGTATCATGGCCATTAAACAATATATGCATGTATGATAATTAATATGTTAAGACCTGGAATTAGAAAAACAAAAGAGAAGAACATTTGTAATTTTTGAAGCTAACAGAACTAATGAGGAAATATAAGCCTCAAGTTGCAATAGTGAAGGATTCTATAGGGCTGGGGTGGGGGTGGGGTGAAGACACAGAAAGCATCAAAAGAAAGTGGAAGGAACACCCAGAATCACTGTACCAAAAAGAATTGGTTAACAGTCAGTAATTTCCAGAGGTAGCATATAACCAACAACTCTATTTCCAATAACCAATAGTTCCAAAGAAAGAAATCCAACATCCACTAAAGGAACTGATGAAAAATAAGGTGCCAGGAACTGATAGAATACCAAGACATTTCAACAAAGAAGTGCAACACTGGACGTGCTCACTCATCTACACCAATAAACTTGGAACCCAGCGATATAGCTGGTCAATTAACTTAGAAGAGATTCGTTATCATGCCCATTCCAAAGAAAAGCTATCCAACAGTGTAAAAAGATAATAGGGGGGAAATTAATATCATCCACAAGAAAGTATTTGCTAAAGATAACTTAAAAAAATTATGGAAGCAGTACATCAAAAAGGAATTGTCAGAAAAGCAAGCCATATAACATGGATATAGAATTAAAGATATTGTTGTCAATATCTAGTGACTCTTGGCTAAAATTAGACAATACTAAAAAGATAATTACCTCTGTTTTATTGACTGTGCAAAAGTATTCAACTGTGTGGATCATATAGTATACTATGGATGACATTATCGAGAATGAAAATGTTGGAACACTAAATTATGCTCATACAATATCTGTATCTAGACAATTATTGATGTAGAACAAGGGAAGACTGCATGGTTTAAAACCATTAAATTGTGTGTGAGGTTTATATCCTTTCCTCACATTTACTCAATCTATACACTGTGTAAATAATCTGGGAAGCCTGATTATAGAAGGAAAATAATTTAATTAGGATTAGAAGAAGATTAATTAAGAACATATGATATACAGGTGACACAACATTGCTTTCTGAAAGCAAAAAGAAATTGAAGCACTTATTGATTATAATAAAAAATTATAATCTTTCGTATGTTTTATATCTCAACATAAAGAAAACAAAATCCCATATAGCCAACAAGATAAGGCAAATTAAAAAATTACAATTTTTTAAAAATTACAAATGCATAATAAATAATAAAAAACCTTTAAAGAAACAAATCATCATAAATAGAGAAAGACAGTTATTGTCAAAGATTTAATTCTAGTTAGACTCATAATCTACATCCATGAAAGTTGCAGTCATGAAATAAAACTACATAATGCACGGAGTCAATCTGTTGCTAAAGATATTTTTAAGGTGTTCAAAAATATGGCTGTGCTACTATTCAATGGAGTATTGGAAGTACTAGCTATAGCAATAAAGCAAGAGAAGGGGGAAGTAGAAAGATTTAAATTGGCAAAAAAGGAGGTAAACTATCTATATACATATTATATGGTAGTATACTTAGACAACTCTAAAAATTCAGCAAGCAAATTGTTGGACATGGTTGACCAATTCAGCAAAGTAGCAGGATAGAAAATCAACATACAAAATCAGTCAAATGTAAAATAAGTAAGTAAGTAAATAAATAAATAAATAAATAAATATAAACCAACCACAAACATCAGTCAGATGCTTTTAATAGTAACAAAGACAACATAGAAGAGGAAATAAGAAAAATAGTACCAATTACAATGGCTAACCATGAGATTAAATATTTAATGAACAAATAACTAGAAACACAAAAGAGCTATACAAAGGAAATCACAATACACTACTATCGTAAGTGTGCTCTGAGTGCTAAGTCAGTCTGGAGACTAAGATGCGCCTGATGCAGGCCACAGTCTTTGCAATTACTTGCTGTATGTCAGAAAGCTAGAGAATGACTAGGGATGAGAGAAAGAGAATTGATGTCTTTGAGCTGTGGTGCTGGAGAAGAGTATTGAATGTACCATGGACTGCTAGAAGAACAAACAGGTTCATCCGAGAGAAGGTGAAACCAGGCTGTTCTTTCGAGGCAAGTATTCTGAAGAAGAAGCTTCATCTAACATACTTTGGACATGTTGCAAGGAGAAGTCAGTGCTTGGAGAGGTATATTATGTTTGGCTTGGTGGAGGGACATTGCAAGAGAGGAAGACCCTCAACGAGATGGATTGATTCAGTGACAGGAATTCTGTGGGTAGGTGTGTCAGAGACAATAAGTTTGGCACAGAATAGAACAGGGTTTAGGACTGCTGGATATAGTGTTGCTATGAATTGCAAGCAACTCGACAGCACATAACAACAACTATCATAAGCAAAATGAGACCTAGGTAGATGGAAGAAATATATCATGCTAATGGATAAGAAGACTTAATATTGTGAAAATGACGATTCTACCAATGGTAATCTACAAGCTCAATGCAATTGCAATACAGATACCAATTCTATTCTTCAACAACATGTAAAACACAATTTCCAATTTTGTCTATAAAGAAAAGAGAGCCTGAATAAGTAAAGCACTCCTTAAAAAAAAACAAACCCCAAAAGCCAAACAAAATTGAAGACATCACACTCTATGATCTTAAAACTTATTACACAGCCATAGTAATCAAGACAGCAAGGCACTGGTACTGAGACAGACACAGAGATCAATAGAATTGAATAAAAAATCCAGAAAGCAACCTATCTACCTATGGTCAACTGATCTTTGACAAGAAGATTAAATCAATTAAGTGCGGAAATAATAGCCTCTTCAACAAATGGTCCTGGCAAAATTGGACATTTGCCTGCAGACAGCTGAAGCCATATCCATGTATCACACTGGCTAAAAAAAAAAACCAACTCAAAGTGAATCAGAGATGTAGGGATAAACCCAAAATTTATAATATAGATCATTACAGAATAAAATATGAACAAATCT
Source organism: Elephantulus edwardii (assembly GCF_000299155.1). NCBI lineage: Eukaryota > Metazoa > Chordata > Mammalia > Macroscelidea > Macroscelididae > Elephantulus > Elephantulus edwardii. The sequence continues at coordinate 5,249,609 of NW_006399849.1, read as the reverse complement.
AGAAGCCCTAATCGATGGCCTAAGTGGACTTACAAGTATAAAAAAATAAAATTACAACCAGGATACAATAAAGTAAATGAATGGGATAGTCTAAAAATAAAATCCTTATATCAAAAAACATCTCCAATAGAATAAAAAGGAAGTTCACAGATTCTTTATTTAACAATGACATATCTGAAAAGGATTCATATCTAAAATTTATAGAATAACACATCAACAAGGAAAAGACAAACAGCCAAATCACAAACGGGCAGAAGATATGAACAGATGCTTCATGAAAGAAGAAAAATGGCTAGCAAATGCAAGACAAATACTCAGAATCACTAGCTATTAAAGAAATGCAAATTGAAACAACAATGAGATAATCATTCTACCCGTGTAACAATAGCAAAGTTCAACAGGACAGCAAACAACAAATGCTAGTGAGAATGCAGATAGCTCAGAATTCTCAAACATTGCTGATGAAAATGAAAAATGGTCTAACTACTGTGGAAGCCAGTCTAGCACTTCCTCAGTAAGTTGAAAATAGAAATGCCATTTGATCCAGCTATTCCACATCTAAGAATATACCCCGCTAAGAATTCAGAGGTATAACACAAACAAATGTATGCATACTCATGTTTATTGCAGCATTATTCGCAATAGCAAAGAAGAGATGGAAGCAGCCCAAGTGCTCATCAGCAAACAAATGGATAGGAAAAAACTGTGGCACATCCACACAAAGGATAATTTGACAATTAACAATCTAGAACAGGACAAGCATTACAAAACTATTTGGAGGAGGAATAGGAAGAAAAAATGTGTGTGTATGTACAAATGAATAAACTTTGTAAACTTTCACTAAAATTACAATTTAAAAAGGTTCAAAAATAATGCACACGTATGAAAGAGACTTTGTTTTGTTGCGTGTCATTGAGATGATATCACCTACCCACAGCTATTCCTCCTGTGGATTTTCAGAGGCAGTAAATACATGGGAGGAGATTTCCCATCTTTCTCCCTAAGAACAACTGGCAAATTCAAACCCCGTGCCTTCAGGATTGCAGCTCAGATTCTTACGTAGGTCACCAAGGGTGTCACTTTAAAGACACCCTTGTATCAGCCCTCAGGAAAGAGCCGGGTTCAAAGCTGTTGTACACAGGGTTGCTATAAGTTGCAAGGAACTCGACCGCACATAACAACAACTCTACCAGCCCCAAGAAACAGTCTTTTAATTACCTCACATGATTGTAAAAGCTGAAGAATAAATAAGGAAGACCGAAGAAGAATTCATACCTTTGTATTATAGAGTTGGTGAAAAATACTCAATAATCCATGAATTTCCAGAAGAAACAAATCTGCCTTGGAAGAACTATAGCCAAGATATTCTTTGAAATAGAGGACAGTAAGATGCCATCTCATGTAGTCTGGGCATATTGTCAAGAGACACAGGTCCTTGAAGTAGTATATTGTTGTTGTTGTTGTTGTTATGTATCATCGAGTCGCTGGCGACTCATAGCAACCCTATGGACCGCAGCCCCAAACTCTCCTCTGTCCTGTGCCAATCGCACTGTCTCTGACACTCCCATCCCTAAGTAGTATATTAGGCTTGGTTAATAAAGGGTGAAGAGAAAAGGATGAAGATCTTCAAGAAGATGGATTAACACAGTGGCTACAAAAAGTGTATAAATGTCCAAAGAGGCAAGGGACGAGGCCCGGGAGATATGGGCATAAAGAGGGGAGAACCAGTGGGACTGATAAAGTTTGGTAGGAGAGTGTGTGTGTGTGTGTGTGTGTGTGTGTGTGTGCGTGTGTGTGTGTAGGAATTAGGAAAGATGCAGTTCAGATCTGAAAAGATGGAGTAATAGTGGGCATAGATCAATGGTAATTACTTTTATAAGACACAATGGGGAAAAAAATAGCAGCAGGGTTTGCTTAGACATTGTAGAAAGTTAATTGCATCAATTAATGGTAAGTATTGCCCATGAATATCTGAAAAAAACAAATGGTATTTGTAAACTTTCACTCAAAATCTAATTTTTAGAAAATAGACTCATATATAACAATCGTGCAGATTTGAGGTTGGAAGACAAGGCACCTTATTTATTCTGTTGCACATAAAGTTGTTGAAAGTTAAAGACCACTTGATGTCATATAACAACTACAACTGCAACTGCAACTGCAACAAATATGGAGATACAGAAGGCCAGCAAGTACAGCTTGGTCCTCTTATAGTCATTCTCCCTGGCTTAGTTCCAAAGGACATTATCTATCAAGTTAAAGATCAGTGAAGGCATTGCCCTTAAGGAGAATGAAAAGCAGTAATGTGGAACCTGTTGCAGTTGATACAAAGGACTGTAATGTTGAGTCCTCCAGGAAGCTCGTGTAACCAATAAACTATTTTCTGAAGTCTCTTTTCTAAAAGTTGTAAGGAATAATCATTGGAAATAATAAAAAAGTTACAAACGACTCGACAGCACATAACAACAACAACAACATTATGAAAAACTAGTTGTAAGTGAGTTAGGTTAAATATAGATGAGAAGCAAGTCCATGTGACAACCTGTTCTTACTTGTCTGAGAATATAATATCCTCAATCCATGATGTCCTCACCTATACAAATCTAAAATACCTATGTATCTTTGTCCTACATGCTTCAAAATCCTTCCTTGTTCCAGATGCAGTAAGAGGAGAATGAAATTTGGGCCTTGGTGCTCAAGCCAACCTACAAGCTTGGCAGCACCAGGTTACATGAAAGATATGTGTAACTGTTATACTAAATCTTGCCAAATAAAATAACTGGACTTAAAGTACAAACTGTGAAAGTAACACTGTATAAGCAAAATGAATTGTATCTAGGGATAGGCACAAGGTGGTTTTTTTGTTTGTTTGTTTGCCTTGGCACACATCTGTACTCTATTTCCTAGACTTCTTCTATTTGATAGGATATGAACTCATTCTAGCCATTAGAATATGAATAGAAATGGTGTTGTGGTCTGGAGCAAGTGGTCCTGCTAACCAAAAGGCCACACAGCTCCAGAAGTTCGACTCCATCAGTGACTCTGCAGAACGAAAATGGACATTGTCCTCCTGTTATGATTTACACTCTCTGAAGCTCAAGGAGGGGGTCACTGTGAGTTGGAATGAACTCAACATCAGTGAGGAAATGAGGGGTGTCCACTCCTGGTCCCAACACTAAGCCTTACACATCCATTCTTCTCTATTGTCCAGATGCAGAAAAATTAATGTTACATCCAGAGATGTTGAAGCCACTAGGTGGACAGAGGCTCCATAAATAACTTCAGGCAGCAGACTAAGACCTCTATATCCAATCCACATTAGCCTATAATTTGAGCATGAAATAAATATTCAGTGTGTTAATCTAATGATATGTAGAGGCTAAATTGTTAGTCTTTGGATTCCTTGATTTATCAGAGTGTGACCACACCTACAATTGACGAGTATCCATATTGATTAACCACCCACATAGCTTACCTAAGGTAGAAGGTACTCAGACTCATTTCTGCAACCAGGGCATGAAGTGACCATGGTAATAACCCAACCAGTGTTACGAACTGGTAACAAAATTGAGAACCCAGAAATGGACCCAGCTGTCTATGGCCAACTGTTGATCAACAAGAAAATAAAGCCTATCAAATGGGAAGATGAAAATCTCTTCAACAAATGGTGGAAAGGAAAACTGGACTGCTACCTGCAGAAAGCTGAAACAGGAGTCACATCTCACACCACACACAAAAATCAACGCAAGGTGGATCAGAGACCTGGGAGTAAAGCCCCAAACCATAAAGTTCATCACAGACAAATTGGGATCAAGCCTAGACAGCCCAATCTACGGTATAAAGAGACTGTCAGAAATGCACACTCTGGAGAGGATAAAATGGACAAATGGAAAGGTTAAATCCCTGTGCACATAAAAACCTTCTCTCAACAGAGTGGAGAGAAGAAAAACCAAGAAACAAACAAATCATATTGACTGGGAAAAAACATTTGGAAATACCATTTCAGACAAGAGTTTCAAATCAAAAGTCTACAGAATCCCACAGGGCCGCCACAAGAAAAAAAAATGACAACCCAATTACAAATTGGGAAAAAGGCATGGAAAAACTTTTCACAGAGAAAGATATTTGGATGGCCAACAGACACATGAAGAAATGCTCAAAATCACTGGTAATAAGAGAGATGTAAATCAAAACCACAATGAGAAACCATCTGACTCAACTAACAGTCACAAAGTTTAACAGGATAGCAAGCTATAGATGTTGGAGAAGATGCGGTAAGACAGGAACTCTTATACACTGTTGGTGAGATTGTAAAATGGGATAAACACCCTGGAAGGCAGTACGATGTTTCCTCAAAAAGCTAAACATAAAAATTCCATTGTCCAAAACAATTATGAGATATCATCTCACCCCAGTAAGAACAGTAAAATTTAACAGAACAGCATGCAAAAAATGCTGGCGAGTTTGTGGAGAAACTGGAACCCTTATTCTCTATTGGTGGAAGTGTGAAATGGTGCAACCACTGTGGAAGGCAGTATGGCACTTGCTCAAAAAGTTACGAGTAAAGATACCATTTGACCCAGTAATTCCACTTCTGGGAATATACCCCAAGGAAACCATAACCACCACCTAAGCAGATACATGCACACCCATGTCTATTGAGGCTTTGTTCACAATAGCAAAGAGCTGGAAACAACCTAAGTGCCCATCAACAAACGAATAGGTAGAGAAGCTGTATATTCACACAATAGAATATTACGCTGCATTGAAAAACAAGGAACTCTTGCAATTATTCAAAATGGGTGACCGTGGAGAACACTATGCTGAGTGAAGTATCTCGATCACAAAAGGACAAATACTGCATGGTGTCACTGTTGTAAAACAGGACTGACATTGGGGTTGGGGGGAGACTGAGAAAGATGGGTTCAATTATGTATACTGCATTGAAACAGATGAAGGAGGAAACTGTTTAGGAGGGATATGTGATTAGATATTTCTGTCATGACAGGAGTCCAGAGCAAAGGCTGCATAGTGGAGTGGACCTGGGGGGAGGGATTGTAAAACTATGTAAGAATTTTTGTTTTACTTTTCCAAGAGGGGAGTGTACTGGAGGAAGGGGTTGGAGGCAAGGAAAGTGCAACAATGAATGAATGGAAATCCAAAGTCTCTACAAATTTTCATTGAAATTAATAATAAAAAAAATTATTGTTGTTGTTGTTATGTGCTGTCGAGTCGCTTGCGACTCATAGTGACCCTACGTACAACAGCCCTAAACTCTGCTCTGTCCTGTGTCAATCGCACTGTCTCTGACACTCCCATCCCAATTATCCCAGTCACTGAATCAATCCACCTCATACAGGGCCTTCCCCTCCTGCGCTGTCCCT
>NW_006399849.1:5241315-5243055 GCF_000299155.1 Elephantulus edwardii | reverse complement strand
TAGAGCTTGGTTTACCTTACCCAAGATCATTCAGCCTACACCCATCTGCTTGTCTTTTGTTCTCAACCATTACACTTCTGAAGGATAAGAACTAGATTTGGTGTTTTGTTTTGTTTTTGTTTTTGTTTTTAGTTTCCCCAAACACAGTTCTAAGCCCGGGGTTAATATATACCAATAGTATGAGTTAATACCTTGTACAAAGTAGGTAGCAGACTTATTTTTTTTTCTCTGTGGATTTCTTCTCTGTGAAAAAAGAAATTATATTTGCAAGATCTTTTCAAAACATTCAGTTAATGTCTCTCATAATATTTTACAGGAAGAACCAGGGTTAAAGAATATTTACAACTGGAGTCTCAACATGTGAGAGGAAGAGGAAATCGCACTATCAAAAAGAAATTTTTCTCTTTTAAAACAGCCTCTAAGAAGGAAAAAATAATAGTAATCCGTTGTTTTCAGCATGTATTCCTTGAATACGCTACAATACAACTTAAGATGATTCTAACACTGTCTTAAATAGTAAGAGATTCTTGTGTATGATCTTTAAATAGGTCAAATTGTAGGTATGCTCTAGACTTTCCTAGGAAAAAATTCCAACCTAGTATTAAAGATAAATTTTCTTTTTCCTGTTTCAAAGTCATAAATTCACTTTTCAATACACTACAAAGAAAAAAAGAACCTGATAAATCAAAGAGACTCTTAAATTACCTGGAGGACAACTTTATATCTCAGGAAGTATAGAAATCATAGCAGAGTCACTGTTTCCACCAAAAGGAATTGATTCAGAATGTTCAATGATTACATAAACCTTTTCTCAGACACCTTTGGCTTCTCAAGTTCAGGAGAGCAAGTGAACTAAAGAAAACAACCAAAAAAAGGAAAGTAATGAAAACAACAAGCTAGAAGACTCAAATGACATTATTCTATAAAAAAAATTATAAAGACAGCACATTTAAAAGACACAACCAAGGTCAGAAAGTAAGTAGGCTAGAATACACTCTAGTTATATTTTCCTAAGCATAAAGAAAAGAAAAAAGATTTTAAAATCACTGACCAAAAAGAAAATTAAATGGCCCTTTGAAACTGGAAATTAACAGCTGGTATGTATCCTAGACTGTTAGAAAAATGAACCACAACATTAAAAATAATGCAACTGTTTCTAATTTGCAAAGGCCATTGCTATTTTTTTGTTTAAATCAAAAACACAAGAACTAAGCAGGAAGAGATTATTAGTTAATCAGTCTGAATAAATCATGAAAGTAAAACACAAAAGTAATTTTTTTTTAATTGATCATGAGGAAATTAACACTAGAGACACAATAAAAAATGTCAACATCACTTTCAGAAATTGTTGTTGGGAAGAAAGGCACCATGGTGGGAAACTGGGAAATGTTTAACATCATTTAAAATGTACATTTTAATTGCTTTTCATTTAATTATTCCTAAACATTTTGTTTTATAACAATAAAAAATGCACTTTAAAAAATTTTAAAGTAGCTATTTTAGTTTTGTGGATTTATTCTATGGACCCACTTTTTCACGTGAATCTCTCCGAGCTGGACTGGACTCCTCTGTATTCGATAACAACATGTTGGCATGTACCAAATGGTGTGTTCAAAGAAATTAATGAAAACATTGTTTATAATAGTAAAAAGACATTAGCATAACTATGGATCTAATGATAGGACCTAAGATGCATTTATACAATGGAATATCATTGTTGTTGTTGTTGTTGTTGTTGTT
>NW_006399849.1:5216073-5238895 GCF_000299155.1 Elephantulus edwardii | reverse complement strand
TTGTAGGCTGCAGTCCTTGATCCTCTGCAGCAGGTGCTTCAGGTCCTCTTTTCAAGTTAGAAACAATTGCCAATCAAATTGACCTACATGGATTCCTGCTTCTGCCTATGATGGAGTAACTGGTAACAGGTTATCCCTTTCACAGAAAATACTTTAAAAACTGGATAACATACTTAACATAATTATTTCAGACAGTAGACACTAGGGAGCCCAGGAGTGCAATCCCTGAGAAAAAGTTACTCACAAATTAAGCGTTATGATTACCCACCTTTATGATAATTTTTTTTCCAGGCAAACTGGAGTCAAAAAAAAGAGAGCAGCTGAAATGATTGGGATCTAATAGGAGGGTGTTAAAGAAGGGAATATCATGCAGATATAAACTCCCAGAAGTCTAACTGGAAACTCATCACATACCTTTGAAAGATGAAAAAAAATCTTAGGTTTGTTGGATAACAGATGCTATGAGGTTGAAAGCAGAACAAGAGACACTAGAGGCTACATAGTTCATAACAAGCACTTTATAAGCACCTATCACATCCACGTGGAATTGTTGTTGTTGTTGATTACCTTCGAGTGGAGCACGATTCATAGCGACCCCATGAACAAAAGGCCTGAAGCTCCCCTTCAACCACCGTCATTTATCAAATTTCATAGAGTTTCCAGCGGCATGCTTATTCAGGAAGTACGTGCCACTCCTGCTTCCAAACCTGTCCTTTTCTAAAATAAAAGCATGCATTAAAGTAAGACCCATGGCCACTTTATTCTATTATCCTATTACTGATAACATCATATTTTAGGGGAGTTTTTTAAATGTTCTTTTTTTATAAATATGAATATGCAAATGCATTTGACTATGTGGATCACAACAAATTGTGGATAACTTTGAGAAGAATGGGAATCCCAGAACACTTGATTGTGCTCATACAAAACTTATCCTTGGACCAGGAAGCAGTCCTCAGAACAGAGCAAGGAAACATCACTTGGTTCAAAATCAGGAAAGGAGTGTCAGTGGTATGTCCTCTCTATATACCTTTTCAATCTGTATGCAGAAGAGATAAACCAAGAAGCTGGACTTTATGAAGAGGAATGTGGCATCAGGATTAGAGGAAGTCTCACCAACAACCTAGTTATACAGATGACACAACATTGCTGGCTGAAACAGAGGAGGACCTGAAGCACTTGCTGCAGAACATCAAGGACTGTAGTCTTCATTATGGATTGAAGCTCAAAATAAAAAAGAAAAAGATTTTCACCACTGGGCCAATTGGCAGCACCATGGTAGATAGAGAAGAGACTGAGGTTGTTAATAATTTCAGCTTGATCAACTCCACAATCAACACTCTTGGCACCAGCAGTCAGAAAATCAAAAGATGAATTGCATTAGGTGAATTGCTGTCAGAGACCTCACCAGAGTACTGAGGAGCAATGATGTCAGTGTGGAGACTAAGGTGTGTCTGAGTCAGGCCATGGTCTTTGCAATTACTTACTGTGCATCAGAGAGCTGGACAATGACTAAAGATGACAGAAGAAAAATTGATACCTTTGAGTTGTAATGCTGGAGAAGAGTATTGACATGTAACTATTCCTTGGAAGGGCACATTGTGCTTGGAAAGATGGAGGGTCAGCCAACGAGAGGGACACCCTCAATGAGATTGAATGACATTGTGACTCCAGCAATGGGCTCTAGTGTGTCGAAGATGGTGAGTGTAGCAGGATAGGGCAGATTTAAGCTTGGCTGTTTATAAGGCTGCTATGAACCATACGGCGCTATTGTCCATAGGGTTTTCGAATGCCTCTTATTTTGGAAGTGGATGGCCATTCTTTCTTCCTAGTCTTCTTTCCAACAGTCAGGAAATCAAAAGATAATTTGTACTGGGAAAATTTGCCGTCAGGGACTTCTTCAGAGTACTGAGAAGCAACAATACCAGTTTAGAGACTAAGGTGACCTGATCCAGGCCATGGTCTTGACAATTACTTGTTACGAATCAGAGAGCTGGACAATGACTAAGGATGACAAAGAAGAATCAATGCCATTAAGTTGTGGTGTTGGAGAAGAGTCTTAGACATACCATGGACCACCAAGAAAACTAACAGGTCTGTCTTGAAGAGGGTGACACCAAATTGCTCCTTGAAGGCAAGGACTTTGAAACTCCATCTCACATACTTTTGGCATGTGGACAAGAGGGACCAGGGGGACAGCACAAGAAATTAAGACCCCAGATGAGATGAATTGACTGGGTACCTGGGGCAGTGTGGGTAGGTGTTTCCAAGACAGTGAGATTGGCTCAAGTTAGGGCAGGATTTAGAGTTATTATACAGAGGGTTAGTATGACTCAACGACACATAACAACATTAAGGATATGAATGTGACATCATTCTTCAATTTGTCATTCCTATCTTGTCATATGCGTGTCCAGATCAAAAGAGCAAACACCAGTCTATTTCAGCTCACTAGAGGGTAAGCTATCAATCTTTTTGTATTCCATTTTCTTTTTTACTTCCAGTTTTCCTAGAATCATATGGCATCCACTTCCATAATAGCTTGCCTCTGGAAAACCTATGAACCTGGAGAGAGGATGAGAGACACACAAGTGTTGAGGATTCTCCTTCATAGGGTTGCGATGAGTTGCCTGCGACTCGACAGCACTTAACAACCACAGCATACTTTGTACAAGCCATATTCAAATAATTAATGAGTATTTACAGGGGTTTTTTTCTCTCCTTTTGAGTCATGTCATATTAACACATGAAGGTCGCAAATATTTTGCTCCATTGATGTTATTAAAATGGATTCTACTTTGAGGATGCTATTCTTTCTCATACACATTTTAAATAGCTTTCAATCAGAAATGGCTCACATCCTGACATTGTATCAGGTTTCCATGGACCAATTTTTGCAGAAATAAACCACCAGGTTCTCCTTCCTTTGTTTATCTCATCCATAAAGTTCCACTGCAACCTGATCCTGTTGGTACTTGAACTGCTGGTTTTCTGCATTTCAATAGCACACAAGATACTAAAGTGACAGATGCGTAGTGCACTGAAGGCACGGGTGAAAAACAGGCTCCAAGAATTTATAAAATACCAACTGAGATGTTTCAACAAACAAAATGCAATATGGGAAATGTACATTACAGCAAGAAACTTAGAAGAAACATGTCCCTAAGTCCAGAGGAGAGTCATATTAGTGCTCGTTCCAAAAACTGGTGATTCAACAGAACACGGAAATTGTAGGACATTATGATCACACACAAGCATTTTTCTGAAATTTTTACGGAAGGTAATTAAAAAAATGTTTGCAGCCAGACAAGAAAATTCAATGAATTGAAGATTTATTCAGAACAGAATATAGACTGAAGGATATCATTACAACTAACTGCTAAATGTCTCTTAGCTCAAAGCAAAGATTATTAAAAAGGGGTTTATCTATGTTGTTTTACTTCATAGACATTCAACTATATGACTCATTTCAAATTATGAGTTAAATTGTGAAAAATGGGAATTCTAAAGCACTTAATTGTGCTCATAAGGAGCCTGTGCACTGACTAAGACACAATCACTCAAATAGAACAAGAGGATTCTGCATAGTATAAAAATCAGGAAGAGTTCGTGCCTGGAGCTGTATTGTTTCACCACACTTAGTCAGGGTGTGCACTCAAGAGATAGTCTAAGAATATAAACAATATGAATAAGAACATAACATCAGGACTAGAGGTAGACTCATTAACAATATGTGATAATCAAGTGCATAATCATCAACAGCAAAGAGGACTTCAGGTAATTAATGGGGAAAATTTTATCTACAGCCTTCAGTATGAATTATGCCTCAATATAAAGAAAAAAGCACCCCAAACCTGACCACTGGACTAATAAGTAATATTTTGGCATGTGGAAAAAAGATTAAAGTATACAAGAATTTCATTTTGTTTAGATCCACAATCAACACCCTTGGAAGCAACAGTCAAGAAATCAAAAGACATATTACATTGAGAAAATCAAAAGACATATTACATTGGCAATAGACTTCTTTAAAGGGTTAAAAAACAAAGATACCAACTTGAGGACCAAGGTGTGCCTGATTCAAGCTATGGTCTGTTCAGTTGCCTCAGTGTGATAGTTTAAAATTTGGCTCTTCTGATCATCAAACTAGCCTATGCTAGTCTCCAGCTACCTTAATTGTGGACACATGGTCTCACAAGTTATCAACAGCTTAGAACTAATATAAAATAGAGCGTGCTTTCCACATTAGAGTGAGATCTCCACAACAAAAATGGTGGAGAGATTATGAAGATCGTGGACATTGCTGTGGAGAGAGTCGTTGCTGTGGAAAGACTGTGGCAAGGTGTAACCTGAAGCTTCTTGCATTTTTGCTGGCCACAGTTAAAGTTTTTTCTTGCTGGGTGATTGAAAGAGAAGCTGATTACAACTGCTCTAAAGCAAACTTTCTGGTTGATTTGGAGTTGTGCTACTTAACTGAACTGGGACTTTTACTACCTGTGGAATTGTGTTTTGCTGTTAATCTGTCTTGGGACTACTACACTAAAACTGGACTTGCTTTGGGTGATATTCTTTGCCTTCCCCACTACACAACCTATTTCCCTAATAAACTCCACTCTCTAGATCACAATTGTGGGTAAAGTGCTTGAATCAGAAACTAATATCAGACCCAAATTATTTGTTTCAAGAGATGCAGGAGCATGTGGGGTGGCATATCTGATCAAGTAGCTATCTATTTGTGCTATGGATATTATTGACGGGGACAATTCCCCTTTGCAAAGTGGGTATAAATCAGAGTGTACCACTGCCATGTTGCATCCAGTCCTTTTACATTCAATTACTGAAATTATCCCCCTTTTACTCTTAAAAAGTTCCCAATATTGGATATGAATTTTATTATTATTTTAGTTTTAAGATTTCAAAGGAGAAAGGAAACTTTTCATTGGGCTAAAGAAGAAGTCTTCATTCATGAGGTTGTGTTTTAAGTCAAGTTAAAGGATAAACAAGATTTATTAAATAGAAAGGGGGGTATTTAGCAGTGTGTAGTGTGCAAGGGCAGGAGAAGGATGGGAAATCTCTTCATGTGTCATTAACTGCCTCTGACGGCACCTCTGACCACCAGAGGGTCAGTTATGGGTTGATTCTGACTCTAGGGTACACAATAACAGTGTTGCAAGGAGGGACCAGTCCTTGAAGAGGGACATCATACTTGGGAGAGTGGAGGGACAGCACAAGAGAGGAAGACTCTGGATGAAATGGATTGACTCAGTGACTGGGATAATGGGGGTAGGTGTGTCAGAGACAATCAACTTGGCTCAAATAGAACAGTATTCAGAGCTGTTTTGCAGTTCTACAGCACTTAGCAAGAATAACAGCAACAACAGTGTGTATTAACAAAAATATGGTATATGAATTTGCAAATAATTATAAGATTTGGAAATACCATAAATTCTTTATATAAATTTTTTCACTAGCTTCTATAGGTGATGGGGATTAAAATTTATCTAAACTGAATGAAAAACAAAGGATAATGAGAATAACAAATCTCATTGGATCAAGGTTGAGAAACAAATGTTTCTCACTGGTTTCAACTTTGTATATCTTAAAAAGCAGAAGTAACAGCATAAATTGGGTAGAGAACCCTAACATTAGAGATGGGGGTAGAGAACCCTAACATTAGAGATGGGATATAAACTATTAAGTGGATATAAATGAGCATAGAAATATCACAATAATTTAATTATTGCATTAACTAAATAACAAATATTTTATAATTTAATAAAAATTATTTAAATTATAAAAATTTAATTCTAAAAATTTCATTGTAACAATAATAGTTTCATTGTTATAATGTAATTATGATAGTGATTATGATAACTATTGTCATTAGGTTATCTGCTCAACATTTACTATGTATCAGACACTATGCTCATTAAACACTTTATTGCTGCTGTCACGTGCCATCGAGTTGGAATCAACTCACAATTGATCCTCCAAAAGGTTTCAAAGGCTGTAATTCTTAGGGGAGCCGATTGTCCATCCATTTTCCTCAGAGAAGCTGGTGGATTTGAACCAAGTGTCTTTGAGTTGATAATGTAACTCCTTACTGCTAAGCCACCAAAGTTTCTTACTGAGTGCTTTTGATAACATATTTATCCTCACAATATGTTGGTATTTTAATTATACTAAATAGGCAAAAGAGATAAAGCTCAAAACTCAGAGCAATCCTAACAGTTTGTAATGATAAAACCTAACTCCATTCCTACATCTACCTAACTCCAATCATCTCTTTCTCCTGTCTCCAGCTCCCCTTACACCAACAATGATCCTAAATACTGTGATTAGGGGGGAAAATCAAGCTTCAGAGGGAAGACTTTTCCTCTTTTCCCAGCTCTCAGCTGTATGTCAACAGAGACTTATTGCAAAGAAAATATTAAATGAGTTACAGAAATGGGAAGGAGATTTAAATACCTGCCAATTATCAAGTCAATAATGGCTGGAAATATAATGCTTTGCAAATTTGAACAGAATATACATGCTAGAGAGAATAATTACTTTCCCCAGAGCAGAGATCTAGAGTATGAGATTAAAGGTCAATAATCACAGGCTGCCAAAACCCATCAGTCAGTTTATTGTACTGTTTTGGCTTGCATATTGCTCTTATGCCACCAGTAGTTCAAATACTGGCAGAGTTACCTACGGTGAAGAGACTTCACCAAAATGTCTAGGCTGAAACAGACTAAGAAGAAAGGCTCTCTGACACAATGTATATATTCTGTAATTAAAATTAGCCAATGTCAACTTTATGGATCACAACAGAATGTTACCCAATATAAGCCCCATAAGTTGAAACAGCTGCAACACTTTAGCTCCAACAACAGATTCCAGTGGATCCAAAACTATGAAGATGGTGCAGGGTGGGGCAATGCTCTTTTCTGTCATACATTGTCACCTTCAGTCAAAGTTGACTCAATGGCAACAAACAGCAGCAGCATGGCCTATAAATCTGGAGAGAGAATTGTCAGGCATGTTTGTTATCAGATTATAAGCTTCTGTGCCAGAAACATTTCTCAAATTATACAAAAGAAACACCTTATGCCATAGGATGTAAAACTCAAAAAATTTAGCTAAGAATATCCAGTATAGAAAGTTTCCAATTGTGGGAGTTTATTGGAACAATGTGTTATATTATTTTAACTCTGAATATTAAAGTTCTCATTCCTGAATTTCTCTGATTTCAGAAGCATTTTGAATTAAAAAACTATTAGAGGATAAGTTCAAACAGCTTAAATCTTCTTTTTTCTAAAATACCTGCTAGGTAGATACAATTAACATGCCTGCATTTTAAGACAATCTTCCCTAACATGTTTTAGAAAGTTTGCCGCAATTCAATTGTTTTCTTACTTCCAAAGAAGCATTAAGGCTTGTTGCTAGTGTTGTTATAAGTTATAGAGTCATCCGCAATGCATAGCAACTCTCTGAACCCTGCAAGCCAGATTCACTGCCTCTGACACACCTACCCTTGTTACCTGAGCTACCGTGTCAACCCATCTCATCAGGAGTCTTCCTCTCCTGAGCTATCCCCCTACCCTTTCAAGCATGGTATCCAAGGACTGGTCCCTGTTGACCATGTGCCCAAAGTGTGAGACAGAATCTCAAAACCCATGCCTACAAGGAAAAATTTGTCTTCACCTTCTTCAAGACAGAAGGATTAGTTCTCCTGGCTGTCCATGGAATGTTCAATACTGTTCTCCAGCACCACAACTCAAAGGCATAGAGCCTTCTATCATCCTTAGTCATTCACTGTCCAACTGTCTCATGCATAGCAAGTAATTGCAAAGACCGTGGCCTGGATCAGGCACACCTTAGTCTCTAGACTGACCTCATTGCTCTGTAGCACTTTCAAGAGGTCCCTGACAGCAGAGTTCCCCAATGAATTTAAAATTTTTGCATCATTTCATATTAGTTAATCCATTAACCAATAATTAGCATGTTTCCAGTTTCTCTTTGTTGAGATATTTTTGAGGTCCTGTCCCTGTTAAGATATTTTTTAGAATGTGGAGTTCAATATATTATTTCAAATATAGGAGTGCTCCTCCCATATAAGTGTATTCCAACTTGGATATAGTATCATTTAAGTAAGACAAGCTGAGTATTTCCCTGGAGCAAACCTCAAGCTTCCATTTATAAAAAGAACAAAAAGAGCTTTTTCAGAGCCTTAAGATTTAAGTTTTAGGATTCAGAATTTTATAGCTAAAAAACAAGCAAGGTTGCTGAGGAAATGGAACAGCAGTGGGCATGAATGGAAAGTAAACAACAGTTCAAAGGACCAATCTGTAAAAGGCTTACTCAGGTGGCTTTTAAGATAGATTTTTTTTTTCTTTTTTGCACACAAATCCTTCTGACTGCATCCCATTGTTATTGAATACTTACATTGATAATTTGTAAATGGTTAATGTTGATTACAACCAGATGTGAAAAAAAAATTCTTGAGAATTACAACAATAGTATCACTGAGTTGGAACAGACCCATATCTGACCCTCCAGTAGGTTTTCAGAGGCAGTAAATTGAAAAGGAGGATAATATCCATCCTTCTCCTACCAAGCAGCTGGTGGATTCAAACCATGTGCCCTCAGGATCACAGCACAGCTTCTTACCATTAGGCCACCAGAGCTCCCTAATGATACCAACTTTTTGATGGAATAAAAAAATGCCTATTATTTGTTCCCAAACCAACCACAATATCTCACCAGCCGTAACAGTTACTATCCCAGAACTAAGTAAAAAACAAAACAGTGATGTAAGTCTTTAATAGTAATTTCAACAAAAATTTTGTATTATTTCCTTGAGTTTTCTCTTGAATATCTTCAAGAAATCGGTAGAACTTTCTTTTATACAAAGTCGTATGCTTTGCATACCAAGGCATTCCACTTGTATTTAAAAATTTAAAAAATAAGTCCAAACAACTCACGATATGTTTCCAGCAGATCTTAAAATAGATTAAGACACTGATCAAGAATTCGTTTAGGCTAGCTCTACTTTCAAAAGAAAACAAGAAAAATGTCATCTATATCAAAACCTTCAGAAATGGAGCTTTACTGCCCACTGCCTGAGCTATGTGCATCTAGCAATCATTGTCTACACATGTTTAGAAACTGTGTTTATTTTCCTGGACCACCAGGTGCCATTTGGCTCACTGATACGTTCTGAATACTACCCACAGAACTCTCGCTGTTTCTGGAAGTACCAAAGTAAGTTCAACAAGGTAAATTGACTACAGGATGGAAAAATCCAGATGAGTTTTTGCAGAGATATTTGGATTGCTTCATCCAAATAAGCGGAGAATTTCGTCCTTGGAATCTCTGCTAAATGTTCACATTACTTCAAAGACACAAGAAACAGAATAAATCAAATCATGATATTGTGTGAAAAGAAAATAGGGTTTGTTGTTGTTGTTGTTGTTGTTGTTGTTGTTAGGCTCCATTGAGTCCAGAACGACCCATGTTGTTGTTGTTATTGTTATTGTGTGCCATCACTCGCATTGTATAACTCACTGCAACCCTATATACAACAGTTCAGAAGCTTGCCCTCTCCGGAGCCAGACTTAGAGACTACCCTCAATACTGAAGTTACTGTATCAATCCATTTCATGTGGAGTCTTCCTCTCCTGTGCTGTTCCTCCACTTTTCCAAGCATTATGTCCTTCTCCAAGAATCAGTCCCTCCAGGACACATGCCCAAAGTATATGAGATGGAGCTTCAAAATCCTAGCCTCCAAGAAGAAACTTGGTGTCACCCTCTCCAAGACAGACCTGTTAGTTTTCTTGGTGGTCCATGGTATGTCTAAGTCTCTTCTCCAACACCACAACTTAATGGCATTGATTCTTCTTTGTCATCCTTAGTCATTGTCCAGCTCTCTGATTCATAACAAGTAATTGTGAAGACCATGGCCTGGATCAGGTCACCTTAGTCTCTAAACTGGTATTGTTGCTTCTCAGTACTCTGAAGAAGTCCCTGACGGCAAATTTTCCCAGTACAATTTATCTTTTGATTTCCTGACTGTTGGAAAGAAGACTAGGAAGAAAGAATGGCCATCCACTTCCAAAATAAGAGGCATTCGAAAACCCTATGGACAATAGCGCAGTATGGTTCATAGTAGCCTTATAAACAGCCAAGCTTAAACCTGCCCTATCCTGCTACACTCACCATCTTTGACACAGTAGAGCCCATTGCTGGTGTCACAATGTCACTCAATCTCATTGAGGGTGTCCCTCTCATTGGCTGACCCTCCATCTTTCCAAGCACAATGTGCCCTTCCAAGGAATAGTTACATGTCACCTAGTTACATGTCCAAAGTATAAAAAAATGACGTTTTATCATCCTAGCCTCCAAGGAGCTTGCTATCTATGCCCTTTCCAAAACATATCTGTTTGTTCTTCTGGCAGTCTATAGGATAGTCAGTATCTCTCACCAGCACCACAACTCAAAGGCATCAATTCTTCTTCTGTCATCTTTTGTCATTTCCCAGCTGTCTGCTGCATAGCAGATGATTGAGAAGATCATGGCCTAAACCAGGTGCACCTTACTCTTCAAACTAACATCATTGCTCTTTAGTATTTTGGAGAGACCCCTGACTTGCCCAGTGCAATACATCTCCTCATTTTCTGACTTCTGGTACCCAGGGTGTTGATTGTTGATCCAAACAAGATTAAATAATTGATAGCTTCAATCTTTTCTCCATCTATCATAATTTTGACTGTACGGCCTGTGGTGAGGACCTTTGTTTTCTTGATGTTGAGATGTAATCTGTGGTGGAAAAATCCTGGAGTTTAGTGATTAGAATCTTTCAGTCATGTTCTGACTTGACCACTGTCTAGATATATGACAGTACCACAACATGCTTACCCTTTACTCTTCAGCTTCAATAAAACATCATCTTTATCTAATTGATACCTGGTTGCCTAGTAAAAAAGAGTTGTACTTCTAACCAAAGGCGGTGCTTTCTGCTGGTGTGAAGCCACCACTGGATCTGAGGGAGAAGGATGTGCAATCTCCTCCTGTGAGATTTACAGTCTCTGAAAACCCACTGTAGGCCCAGTATGCCAAGGTTCTGATTCAACTGCAAGGAGCTTTAGGTCATTTTGTTTTCATTTTATTTTCAATCTAGTGGTAGCCTTTGAACACGTGAAGACTCACCTTACTCCACAGCTTGGCCTTTGAAGATGCTCATTACATACCAATCAGTCATAGGCCTTGATTTTAACCCCAACTCTAACATTTTTTAACTGTTTGACTAGGATAAGTTACTTTACCAGTCAAAGGACTCAATTTCTTCATCTGCAAGACATGTTTAAATTAGCTATCACAATCATCACTTTTGGCATTTAGGAGTCAAGAAATCAAAAGATAAATTACATTAGGAAAATCTGCCCTTAGGGATCTCTCCAGAGTGCTGAAGAGTAATGATACCAGAATGAAGACTAGAGTGCACTTGATTGAGGCCGTGGTCTTCACAATTACTTGCTATGCATCCGAAAGTTGTATAGTGACTAAGAATTACAGAAGAACCAATGTCTCTGAGTTGTGATGTTGGAGAAGAGTGTTAACATACCCTGCCCTGCTAAGAGAACAAACAAGTCTGTCCTGGGGTGAATGAAACCAAGTTGTTGTTTGGATGTAAGAATTTTGAAGCTCCATCTCACATACTTTGGGCATGTGGCCAGGAGGGTCTGGTTCTTGGAGGACATCATGCTTCGAAGGGTGGAGGACAGCACAGGAGAGGAAGGCCCTGGATGAGATGAACTGACAAAGTAGCTGGGGTAATGGTTAAAGTGTATCAGAGACAGTAAGACTGACTTAAGTTACAGTAGGGTTCAGAGCTATTGTGCCTATAGGGTCTCTGTGAGTCACAGGCAACTTAACAACAAATAACAACAACAGTGTTATGAGATTATCTGTGTTAGCAAGGTGCTAGGGGGAGCAGTCACTCACTGCTTCTAGAATGGTAAATTGGTGCTGTTTCTACACTGAGTTGGCTCTCAAGGAAAATGTGAATTTATGTGTTAAACCAGGTAGACTTTCTATTTATACTGAAGTGCTCTGGGGACAATAGGACAGAGTTACCTAGAAAACTTTACTCTAAGCACAGGGAAGAGGTATGGTGTGAAAATGAGATTTGGGAGGAACCCTGGAAACATGGTATAGATTGACATTGTGAAATCTGATAAGATCTGCACATTTAGAGACTTAGAAAGAAGAGCTGAGGAAGAAGCACAAAGTGAAGGAGCCAAAGAGATAAAGGAAAATAGCAAATCTAGAATGACAGACACTAAGAAGCAAATTCATTTCAACATGAAGGGCAATTTTAATAGAAGAGTTGAAAGGAGAGTGAGGCTTGAGAAACTGTCTTTTTAATCATTTGTTGACAGTGAAAAAATCCAGATAAAGATTTCATACGTCAATGAATGGAAGGGAAGGATAGCCTGTGGGTATAGATGTACCTTCCAAGAAATTGAAAAGTGAAATAAAAGTAAGTTAAGGTTGTCAATGAGAAAATTCAAGAAAAAAAGCTTTGGGCTTTTACATTGTTTCTTGGGTGGAGAATGCTAAACATTGTATGCAGATTGAAGTGAATGAACACAGAAAGATTAAATATAAGAGTAAAGCATAGTGATTTTTTTTGTCCCTCTCCCCAGAGAAGAGGAGTCAGGTAGAGAGATTGAGAGGAGTGAAGTTGAAAGGCCTTATGTCTGTGTCAGACAGACTTATTCTCAAAAACAAAGGTCCCTTTGTTAAGAGTATGATGATGTGGATGGTGAGAATCCAGAAGCTAATTAAGAACAAATGAATAAATGAACACATCAAGCAATAGTAAGAATCAGTGAAATAAAAAAGTAGTAAGACTAAAGAGAATCAGTTGAGGTAATAATTCTATATTCTCGAAGAAAAATAACCACCTTAACAATCAGAATTGAGAAAGCAAATACATTGATTTATTGGGGATCACATATCCATACACACACCATTCATTTGTTTAGCCATCAAATATTTATTCAACATCTATTGTGTTTCAGGCCCTGTGCTAAGTGAAAAAAGTATAGCAGAATGTCAGTTTGGATGATATTTGTCCAAGATATGACACGTTCTTTAATTGAGCAAAGAAGATACTTCCTTCCCTCAATTTATCCACTCCTTCACCTAAAGTTACACTTCCAATTACCAATAATTCTTGGTAACTAATTTATTATTTAGCAAATGCTAGAATCCCAGTTCAGGTGGATCATGGCTGAAAGTATAAAATACCAGAAGATATTACTTACATTTTATTGATTACAGAAAGGCAGTTGACTGTGTGGATCATAATAAAACATGACTAACATTGATAACTGGAATCCTAGAATACTTAATTGTCCTCATGTGAGACCTATACATAGATAACAAAACCAGTTGTCAGAAAAGAACAAGGAAACATTCATTGCATGGTTTAAAAATCAGAAGTGATATGCTTCAGGGTGGTATTATTTTTCCATACCTATTCAATAGGAATGCTCAGCAAATCATTTGAGAAGTTATATTTTATGAAGAAAAATATGACAACAGGACTGGAGCAAGAGCTGTCAACAACCTGTTTTATGTAGACGACACAACCTTGCTTGTGAAAGTGAAGAGGACTTGAAGCACTTACTGCAGAATATCAAAGATGACAGATTCCAATATGGGTTACATCTCACGACCAAGAAAACAAAAATCCTGCCACTGTACAAATTGGTAGTAGTAGATTGAGAAAAGATTGAAATTGTCAATGATTTCATTTTAGTTGGATCCAAAATCAACACCCATAGTAACAGCAGTCAAGAAATCAAAAGGCATGTTGTGTTGGGGAAATCTGCTGTCATAGACCTCTCCAAAGGGCTAAAGAGTCTGGGAAAGATAGAGGGTGAGCATGAGAGAGGATGAACCTGAATAAGAGGGATTCACACAGTGATTATTACAAGACACTTGAGCAGAACAGAAATCATAAGAATGGTGCAGTACCGGGAAAGATTCAAATCTGTTCTCCAAAGAATTGTTATGAGTCATAGTTGACTTGATGGCTCCTAACAACAATAACAACAGAATCCCTGTAACACAAGCAATAGGATCTATATTACAAATACTCTAGGGAACTTAGATGCATATTTGGTAAGAATCTTTTTTATTTGAAGGTCTTCAGAATTTCTAATATGCTTCTGTAAATTATAATTGTATTTCTAAGTTGATATTATTGGTTCAGTAATTCGGTTCTCGTTGCTGTCAAACAAAAAGCTGGTCCTTTTATTACTATCAAAGCACTGTTTTCCACCTGCAATATTACTTGACACTATCTCCCGTGAGGAATTTCCCAGGACTATATGTCCCCATAACCGGGGACACAACATACCACAACCACAAAGATGGTGCAGAACTGGAAACATTCCATTGAGTAATTCAAAAGGTTACTATGAGTGTGTGCTAAGGTACTGCTGGCAAGACAACAACAACAACAACACAACATGAGTCTTGTTGGTGGTGGTATGTTGTGTCCCATGTTTTACATCCATTCATTCAATCATTCTACTCAGTGGGTGCCTTTTAGTAGAAAGTCACATAGTTACAAAAGACATGGTCCTGATTCTAAGAGCTAGCAAATTCTAAGTAGAAAAAGGGACAAACAAGATTAATAATAAGAATCTAAACTAAGCACAGTTAAAAATTAAATGTGGAAAAAAGAGGGGGGGGGGGGGGGGGAACAGCTCACTTCCCTGAAACCTATACAAAGAGATGAATCAATAATCTCCTTATGTTATCAGAAGTCCATCTTCTCCACTGTGTTTTTCCAACAGGGCTCTCTCATTGGGAAGATAAGGCTGGTTATCAGTAACTATTTGTAATTTCACTAGTTTAGCACTGGCTCTATGGTACTTAACAATCACAAGGAACCCTAGAAGAATGTGAAAATCCCAGAATGGAAGTCCTGGGTTTGGGTCTAATTAACAAGCTGATAATGCAACCTGCCAGAGTGAGTTTCAATAGGTGTGTGATCTGTGCAGTCTGTTAGGGCTCTGCTTTTCAAATGGCCTTGACTCAATTTAATGCTCTACTTTTCTCCTATGGAAATGATGAACACAGTTGGAATAAGAGGCTCCTTGTTTTCCTTTTATGCTGGGCTCTGCAAAGGACCTGACTGGTCCAGCCACCAACTCAATTTACTCTCTGGTGGGCTGGTGGTAAAAAAACTGTGCTGCAATTCCAAAGGCATTCAAATCTAATAGCTGCTCCACAGGAGAAGGATGGGCAATCTCTCCCACATTGCCTCTGAAAACCCTCTGGAGGGTCACATCTGCGTCAGTTCCCATTTGATAGTCCACCATCAATCTGAGAACAGAAGAATCCATTCCTCCATGAAGAATGGGATGCTGTTACCAGAGGAAGTGTTTCTGAGTGAAAAAAAAACAGACATTGCTACAGATGCTATTGGATAGTGGTTCCATCGTAACTGTGATTTTTTTATCACTTATATTATTTTGTAATGTGATTGTGTTTATCTTTTAAATACATGTTGTTGTTGTTGTTGTTATGTGTCTTTGAGTCGCTTGCGACTCATAGCGACCCTATGTACAACAGCCCTAAACTCTGCTCTATCCTGTGTCAATCGCACCGTCTCTGACACTCCCATCCCAATTACCCCAATCACTGAATCAATCCACCTCATAAGGGGCCTTCCCCTTCTGCGCTGTCCCTCCACTCTACCAAGCATGATGTCCCTCTCCAAGGACCTGTCTACTATTTAAAAAAAAAGAAACCAGTTTTACTAGAGTTCAGCCAAAGTTCTATAAAGGAAAAAAAAAAACAAAAAACCCTTAACTGTCTATTGAAAGATAAATTTGCAAATTTGCAGGTGGGTGAAGGATACAGCAAAAAGCATTTAGGCAGAAGGAAAAACATGTACAAAGTCAGTAATCATTATCAGAAGACTGGTTAGTAAATGTTAAGAAAATCAAGAGCAAAAAGAATGTGAGAGGGTAGTCAGAGAAGAGGTAGACAGGCAAACAATTCCATCTATGGGGGCCTTCACTTCACAAGTCATTTGGAAGTCTAACATCCTTCTTGTATCACTCCATTAACTAATTTTTTGGCATCATGTCCTCTTACAATTGCAGGAAAACTACAAAACCTCTTCTCATAAAAAGAGGGGGAAATTCTCATTAATCAAGTGTGTGTACAATGTTCATAAACACACTGAAGCTCACAAATTGCTTAGACCTTAGTTTTTAAAGGTTTTAGGTAATATGGAACCATTTCTAGTTTTTTAAAATGCTTGTCGAGTACACAACAAGTAGAAGAGAAATACTACCCAGTCCGTGTTCTAAAGCAGTAAGCAGGCCAAGTCGTTTGTAAATAGAAGAAAAGCAAACAAGAGCAGAGGCAGAATGAGCAATTAAGGTCCATGTCAACCACTTGGTCAAGAAATCAGGAAGAGTATTGCCTAGCAATTTGTTAAAAAAGTAAGAATGAGTCGGCCTTTCAGATGTTAAAAATGTCTCATAAAGTTAGCAAGAGTTAAAACAATGTACAGTTGGTCCAAGAAAAGACAGTGAGTCAATAATCAAGATAGTATAATCTGATGTAAATTTTTCATTATAAGTTTCCCAAGGTCACAGTTGAAAGTGAAAAGTCATCAAAGAAATGATTGTCAGCACAAAAGGAAAACTATTTAGAAAAATGTAAAATTAAATTCTTGGATTCCTGTACACCAAAATATATTCCAGATAGAGTAAGATTTAAATGTAAAATGAAGAAATAAAAACATAAGCAAAGAGCATGCAGATTTGGGATGAAAAGTTCAAAAGGCAGAACTTTAGAAGAAAAGCTTTTCATGTTTCAACCACATACACAAAAATTTCTCTTGTGAAAACACACGGATAAAAAAATCAAAAGATGACTGACAGGCTAACAAACTGGGGCAGTCCATAAACATATGCATTTATACCTGTATTCTGTAAATATTTAAAGAAAATTCATTTTAAAGCAAGTATCCAGTAGAAAAATAAGCAAGGAAAATTAATAGACAACTCACAAAGGAATGAAAAATGTCCACACTCACTAGTAATTTAAGAAATGCAAATAAACCACAATGAGATATCATTTTCCTCATATCAGATTGGCAAAGTCTTATAAACAACACTACTTTAGATATGGGAAAAATATGCCCTCTCACATTCTGTTGGTAGGAAAATAAATTGAGAATAAATTAAAGAGATAAAAAAAGAACTTTCTGGAGGGTAGTTTGGCAAAGAAATCAACCTTTTCCAAATAAATATACTCTTTAATGTAACAGTCCTGTATCTAGAAATGTATCTGAAGAAAATAATACTATTCTAGCTACAAGAGGATACACAACAACTTTTATAGAAGCCAAACATTAAATTTAATTGGATAAATAAATGCTCCATAACCATAAAAAATTATCAAATCATTAAAACAATATTTCTGGAGAGTATCTGAAGACACAGAAAAATATTCACACTGCTTTTTAAGTGAAAAAAAAACACACAGATTCATAAAAAAATATTATGCTAGTCTGGTGCAACTGCATGGCCACCCAGTCATGCCAGGCTAATAGATCTTAACAAGAAAATACATGTTCGTTGAGACATTATTTTGAAGAATAGTTAAGTTATTCTGATGCAACAAATGATAGTAAATGCTATTAGTAGCAACAAGGTTGTCCCTGGGTGCCACAAACAGCTAATATACTAGGCTGCTAACTGAAAAGTTGGGAGCTTCAAATCCATATAAAGACATCTTGTAAGAAATGTTTGGCAATGAACTTCAAAAAAAGTAGTCACTGAAAACCCAAAGCACACAGTTCTACTTTAACACACACTGGGGTCACCACACAGTACTTATTAGACGCTATTGAGCTGACCAACTCACAGCAACTCTTAAGCACAACAAAACACAACCTGTACCCGACACTGTACCATCTTCACAGTCTCCCTTGTGCTAACCTGCATTGTTACAGTCACCATGTCAGTCCGTCTGTGAAGAGTCTTCGCCTTGCCTGCCTTAACTTCACCAAGCATGACAGCCTTTCCTAAGGACTGGGCCCTCTTGATAACAGCTTTCTGAGTAACAGTCAGTTAAATACCAGATGCTCTAGTAGAAGTAGTGATGGTGGTGGTAATGGGAGCCATGATGGTGGAGTACCAAGAGTTATACAATAACAAAAACCACTAAGCAAATGACACACTTAAGTCATGTGTCAGCAGTAGAATTCAGACAGGGAGCCAGTTTTCTCTAACCCCTTCACTGGCCTGATAAATCATCTCTGATGCATTTGTCACTCCATACTTTAATTTCCTAATCCTATCATTTCTGTGTGGCAGGTTTTGACTAAAAATAAATAAATGAATGAGTGAATGAATGAATGAGCGGAGAACCCAGAGAACAAAGGGAGGAGAATGCATGTGGTTGAACTAGGAAGGGACAGAGAAAGAGGTGCATTGGGCACTCCATTGTGGGCCTCAGCAAGCTCCTCCCCGGAGTGGAACAGGGAGAAATGGACCAGATAACACTGCCACAGACTCATAACCTTAGCGTTTGCTGGTGGTGCTCATTTGTGTCCAGTTCTGTGGTCTCCAGCACGACAGTCCACAGTCCACACAGACAACAAAGCATCTCTGCTTATAGAAACAGGACAGAAGGTGTGTTCTTGACCACTTCTAATTCTACCATGACAGAATTACCACAATTGGGTAACCTTAAAGGACAGAAATTTGCTTGAGTGTGGAGAGTCTGATGCTGCCGGCTGCACGATAGTCACTGTGATGTTCAATCCTTTCTGTGACCTCAGACCGCAGCAAGAATCACAAATGCCACTTCAGTGCCTCCTCGCCCACACACAGGAAGACCATGTTCTCCCAGCCGTCCAAGGAGCTGGGCAGGAGTACAACGCGTGCTTCATGCCCATCCTCAAGGACGACAAGGTCCAGGTGGTACGAGGACACTGCAAAGGTTAGCAAATTGGCAAGGTGGCCCAGGTGCACAGACATATATGCAGCATGAGAGGGCTAATGGTAAACTGTGCATGTGGGCATTCATGTGACCAAGCAAGGGGGGTCTCACCAGGCTGAAATTGGATAAAGTTTGCGGGGGGAAGTTTTAAACATAAAGCCAAATCTTGGAAAGTTGGAAAAGAGAAAGGCAAATATAAGGGAGAACTGACTGAGGAAGCGCAGGAATGAATGCAATCTGATGAGCAACCGCAGTTTAACTAGCCAAGTATGTGTTCTTGTCAACTTTCCAAAATTTCCCTCTAGTTGTTCAGAAGTGGCTCTGTAAATCTGCCTTTGCAATTTGGATTCATAATTTTAAGAATAAAAAGTGGGAACATTTTTAAAAAAAGGATGAAAATTTATTTCTCACAATTTCTCAATTCATTGCAGTCAAGTCAGAGCCAACTCATAACTGACTCTCCAGCAGGTTTTCCAAGGCTGTAAATTGTAAGGGAGGAGATTACCCACATTTCTCCATTGAAGCAGCTGGGGTATTTGAACCACTTGCCATTGAGTTGGCAGTATAACTGCCGACCCACTAGGCCACTGTTTATCCAACTCTAATGACCTCTAGAGAAGATTCTTGGTCTGCAGGCCTTGAGGGAAGGTCTTTGTGTCAGCATCTGTGTTTCTCACTTTCCTGGAAACCTTCCGAGATGTTTGTGTCCTCCTGAAATTGTGCCCACTCGTGTCTCTGTGTCTACACTGCTCCTGCTCCTCAAAATTACTCAGAAGTGATAGAGTTTAAAAATAGCCTGCACTGAAGAATTAACACGTAAAAACAAAAAAAAAACACCCAACAAACCGCTGTCTACAAATAGATTCTAGCCAGAGCTATAGGATCAGGACTCCAACACATATTTTTGGAGGACATAACAACATAATATCAACATCTTTATATCAGGGACTCCACAGAGGGTTCCTTAAAACCAACAAGTCTCTACTGATCAGTTTGCAAATTACCCAAATCACATCATACATTTAAAACCAGCATCTCAACCAACTTGAATTTCATGTTGAGCTATATGGGCATGGGAGTTTAGTCACTAAAATTGGAGCATAATTTGCCAAAGGAAAACCTTCTATCTATTCCATTTGCATTTGTAGTTTCGGTTTTGGGACTGCTAATTCCTTAGCTTCTGGCCCCCTCTTCTTCACACTGGAGACATGATGTTCATCAGAAGACTTTATTCAAGGCTGATCGCACTTGAATAGAAGGCATGGCATGGAGGGGGAGGGGGAGACTAGCTTTTGAAACACAGAGGAAAGGCAAGAGAAAGAAAGAAAGAAAACAAAGACACCTACACAAATGAGTGTGTGTTTAACAAGGGAAGTTATCTCAAAGGTCACAGATTGGTGGAGGAAATACACTATTTGCCAATGGTGGGGAAGGAAAAAATCCCAAACACATATAAAATTCTCTCTAAATATTTGCACCCCTTTCTCAGGTGAGACCAGCATGCATTAGCAGAAGCACGCTAAATCCACACAAAATAATCAGCCACGGCACAAAACTAACCGGATCCAGTTTCCTTAATCAGGTCACACCAGGACCTCACTGGTTTCAAGGCAATGACTGTTACTATTGTAGAGGCAACCTCAGAGGATATTTAATTCAGCATTCTTTGGGGTGGTTCTTAAAAAGCGAGTTAATTATTCATATAAACTAAAGCAATCATTTTGGTTGGGCTTTTTCTCATGATTATGCTCATATTCATTTCTTTATCATTTCACTCAGACATCTTGCTCAAATCCATTTTGTTGGTCTTGACAGACATTCCAATAGTTGAGTAAACCTTGTCCCTCTGTTGGACAAATGTTCAATCCCACACTCTAAATAAAGGACGGTGTGTCCTGCCCAGCCCGGCCCAACATGTGGCAGCAGGTCTTAACAGATGACTTGGAAATGACACTGAAACAGCATTGACTCAGAATTAAGTATTTCATTGTGACTATGCTATCAAATTTAAATTGTAGGGGGGGGGAAGGAATATGTTTTGTTAAGAAAATATGCAATTATTATGCCTGAATTATTAGCACACTGATGAAAAAGGAATCCTTTCTATAAATTAGATTATGTGACTGTCTCTTTATACTGGGGAAATTGTGAGAATCACTATTTAAGAAAAAAAAGCATGCCTTCACCAGAATAACTCTTAGAGCAAAACTCGGGTGGTATAAAGCCAGAGAGTATTTCATGTTTAGTCCATGAATTTAAGGCAGGCACACAGACGCCTGCTCCGCAGACATAAAACATTTTGCTCCAGAAAAACCTTCAGTCATGTTTTGATCATAAACACTACTTGATAAATCACATCAGTGGGAGGTTTAGGCTGTGTAAAAAGGTTTTCTGTTTCTCATCCATTCAGGCAGACAAACGTGTACCCTGTCATTTCGAGGATGCATATTTGTTCTCCCCACATTCCATCAACAAAAACACGCTTCGCTCCTAGAATTTTGTTTCTGACTTACCTTGAGCACAAATATCTGGAACTGGAGGCAGCTTCAGTGGAATCGGCATCAGAATGTAACCAAGGAAAATGAAATCTCAGTTCCTACCAACAATACAAGACTCTGACACCCAATAGCAGGGGGGGAAAGGGAGCTAACATCCCATCTAATCTCTTTGCTTTCAAAGTAGATATTTCAATGAAAACAGTTCCGCTCCTGACGTAACTGTGGGTAGCCTTTGCATAATGTTTAGTTTCTAATGTCTCCAAAAAGTAACTGATATTTATTAATGATGCAAATATATTAAGCCAGAAATGGAAAGGCTTTTGCATTTTCAGAAAGCCTCCTCTAAGTTTGAAGAAAACTTTAAGCTCCACTTAGTTCTTTTCTAGTTATTCTTTGCTTTATCCACTTCCACCCACACAACCCACTACATACACACACGAGCATGGAAATATGTATTACAATTATTGCCACATAAACCACCAAATTGATTGTAAAATCTCCCTGATATGAATTGGTTGTGGTTTCTTCTTAGTCACCTGAGGTGGGGGAAGGGAGGAATCAGGAGAATTTGCATAATGTTCCAAATTCAAATCAAGTACAAAGGTCCCCTGAGAGGCCACTGAGGGGCCTGCCTTAATGTTCTGAAGAAAGCTGCTCCTCAAAAATGGGGCTGAAAAACAAAAAAACCATTATTCTCTCTAATCATAATAAAAGAAACCAAAGTAAATCCCTGTTTACCGAGAATCTAAATAATCAGAAAGCTCACATAACCATAATTTTGCTGTTACCTGAATGACAGACAAAGAAATATGAACAAATTAACCCAGAGACCTATTTTTTTTTCAACATACATACACCCATGTTTATTGCAATATTATTTTTACAATAACAAAGAGTTTGAAACAGCCCAAGTATTAATCAACGGATTAATGATTAAAGACACTATGGTAAATTAATGCCATGGCATGTCATGCATCACTTAAAATGATCAAAGATTCATGAAATAATGCACAACATGGACAAATTTAGAAAAATCATGCTGAATTACATAAACCAGTCACAAAGGTGCAATTGTGTCATGAGACTATTACTATGTAAAACTTGGAAAAGGTTTATATAATATTGGATAGGTAAGAGGGACAGGAAGGAAAGGAAGGTGGCAAAGAGTGAATATGAGTAAGTGATGATGGGTGAAAGTAAAGACTATAATAAGGGTTTGATTACATGTTTAAATTAATTAAATTCACAATTATCATTTAATGTTATAAAACATCTATGATGATTAATATCTT
>NW_006399849.1:5165434-5215884 GCF_000299155.1 Elephantulus edwardii | reverse complement strand
CATACTCCTACGATAAAAATAATGCCCTAAAATATAATACTTTTAGACTATTCTCTCCCCCATAGACTTCAATGCCGTAAACGTATTTCATCCAGTTTTTCTCAGTCTTACCCCCACCCCAACGCCAGCCTCATTCTACAACAGTGGCACCATATTTTTTTAAGGAGCTGTTAGGATATAATTAGGAGCCCTGGTGACCCAGAAGGGTGAGCAGTAAACAGCTCACAGAAAGAATAAGTGGTTTGAACACATCATGGAGAGTAAGAGGAAGGAGGCAGTCGGCTCCCATCAAGATTTACAGCCTTAGAAAACTTTGAGACTTTTCCATTTGGCCCTGAAGGGTCCTTTTCACTTTAAATTGACTGAATAGCAAGTGGATTTTGTTGTTGGGGTTTTGCTGGGTTTTTTTTTTGTTTTTGTTTTTTGGGGGGGGGGAAGGGGAGGTTTTGTTATAATAACATTAGTGCAGATTTCACTCAAGACCTGTTATTGTCATAGCTTATAACGTAGGAAGTGACCCATAACTGACCATCCAGTGAATTTTCTCATGGGAGGAGATTGACCATCTTTCTCCCTCAGAACAGCAGGTACATTAGAACCACATGCCTTCAGGTTGGCAGCACAGCTCCTTACCAGTCACTCACTATTAACCGCATATAAATAAAAAAGCTTCAAGGCTCTGATCAATGTTCATATTATGATAGGAAACATTGTTTAATTCGTACAAATTTTCTGTTTTGTCATGCAAACTTTTGAAAATAGATATTATGAATTAAGGAAGGTCTTATGGAACAGTCCATAGGGAGTTGTTCTGGTCACCCAAAGGCAAAATCTCTCTGAAAGTTCAAATCCAAAGTAAAAAGTTGGTCAATCTCTTTCCATGTAATTTACAGCCTTGGAAATCTATGGAGGAGAGTGTGTGTAGGGTCAACTATGAGTTACTTTTGACTCGAAGGCAAGTTAAATTGTTGCATTTATTGTGAATGCAATTAATAATAATAAATTATACACTTGAAATCGTTATAACAGTGGATTTCGTTGTATACTTCAGTCACTTAAGAAATGAAAATTACTTAATAAATGAAAGTTAGTTAAAGTTAAGAGTCTGAACTCAGTAAGCCCTTAACAAATGTTACTGGAGTGAATGAAGGAATGGTTGGGCTCTACACGGTAGATGATGGTGCCTTCTTCCTGGTCACTTTGTGTGGACAGACACCTGCGGCAATGCGAAGACCCCCATGTTCTCAAAACAGGAGAAAATTTTGTGAGATCCATATTTCTGATAAAGTTTTTCCCATTGTTTTCTCATGTCTTTCCTTGTCCTTCCTGCTATCTCTAAAAGAACTTAAGTTTGCTCCAAGTAAGCTCATAAAAGCAATATGTTCCAAGCAGGAAATCCTAATCTTCACAATCTCCCCCAATAACTATATGCATTTAGAAAGTCCTAATAGATGTCTTTCTACTCTCACGTAATTAACTGACCCTGAAAACTGCTAGAGGCTCAGCTATGGGTGAGTTCCAACTCGACAGCACACAACAACAGATAGAAATAAAGGCTGCTTTTGATCAATATTCTAATGTTGTTAAGCATGTTACAATGGTCAAATCTTGCCCAAAGGAGAAAACTTCCAAAGACTTATAGGGAAAATTTGAAAAACTTACAGAGAAAATGTGAAAAGCAAAAGAAAACTTTTCCTCTAAAGTATTTATCTTTTGTTGTACAGGATCTCTTGCTGGGCTCTTCGGACTCAGAAGATCTTGGGTTAATAGAATCATCAGTTTAGTCTCTCTTTTTTATCATTTTATGCTTTTGAGAATATATATGACAAGACATACACCATTCAACCATTTCTATGTTTTAAACTTAGTGACATCAGTTATCTACGTCAAGCTGTGCAATCATTATTACTCTTCAGAGTAGTTCCTTCCACATTGACTTAAACTTATTGTCCCCTACTGTTTTTAATTTTTCATGTATCTGTTGTCATCTTGATTTCATGTAGATAGTTCTTGAAATAGTATAGTATGGATGAGTATTGTTGTTGTTGTTGATTGCCTTCAAGTCAAGCACGACTCATAGCAACCTTATGAACAAAAGGCCTGAAGCCCCTCTATAACTATTGACATTTATCAAAGTTCATAGAGTTTCTGGCGGCAGTTGTTTAAGAACTGGATGCAAAGTATAGTCATAATATTTGTCCTTTTGTTATTGACTTTTTTCACTCAGTATAATGACTTCAACTTCTATTCCTATTATAGCACATATAAAAACTTTGCTTCCTCTACAGACTAGCATTCCATTGTATATACGTGCCACGTTTTGTTTATCCATTCATCTCTTGATGGGTATGTAGGTTGTGTCTACCTTTTGGTAACTGTAAATAGTACTGGAATGAACATGTCTCTGAGTCTCTCCTTCTTGATTTTTAAGTGTATTCCCAGAACTAGAGCTTCTAAGTCATAGGTTAATCTAGGAATCTTAGTGCATAGTGTGTAATGTATTGGGCTCATAACCAAAAGGTTGGCCATTTGAATCCACCAGTCTTTATGTGCAAGAAAGATGGACAGTTTCCAAATGTAAAGATTTGTAGCCTTGGAAATCAGACAGAGGGTTGCTATGAGCGAGAACCACCTCATTGATAGTGTTTTTGTGTTTGGTACAGTAAGGTACGATATGGTATGGTACGGTACAGTAGTTTAAGGAACTGTGACAGTATAGTAGTTAAAGCTCTAAGCTGTTAACCAAAAGGTTAGTGATTTAAACTTACAGCTGCTCTATAGGAGAAAAGATATGTCAATCCCCTTCCACAGTGTTTCTGTTGTTGTGAGGAGCCATCGAGTCAACTACAACTCATAGTGACCCTATGAGTGACAAATCCGAACCCTGCCCTATCTTGTGTCATCCTCCTCATGTCTGCCTCACTTGAACCCATTGTTAAAGGCATTAGGTCAGTCCATCTCGTTGAGGAGCCCCACCTCTGTTGATCCTCTACTTTCCCAAGGATAATGTCCTTTTCCAAGGACTGGCCCCAACTAACAGTATTGCCAAAGTATGTAAGACAACGTTTCATCATCCTCTCCTCCAAAGAGCATTCTAGAGGCACTCTTCCCAAGACATATTTGTTTAATCTCTTGGAAGCCCATGGAATATTTAGTAATCTTCTTCAGCATCACAACTCAAAGGCATCAATTCTTTTCCTGTTAATTTTTTTTTTTTCACAGAGAACTGCCTTAAGTGCAGGCTGGGTTTAGATGAGGTCACGGTACTAGGGATATTAGAGCTAACGTTA
The DNA here is from genome assembly GCF_000299155.1 of Elephantulus edwardii. Classification (NCBI taxonomy): domain Eukaryota; kingdom Metazoa; phylum Chordata; class Mammalia; order Macroscelidea; family Macroscelididae; genus Elephantulus; species Elephantulus edwardii. Next base: position 5,212,594 of record NW_006399849.1, on the reverse strand, counting down.
GATGGATCTTGGTTGAAATCAGAGAGTAACAGAGGAATGTCTAGCTGTGTTTCATTGACTATGCAAAAGCATTTGACTGTGTGGATCACAAGAAACTGTGGCTGACAGTTCCGAGGGGAATCCTAGAACACTTGATCATACTTATGCAAAACATTCACTTAGATCAGGAGACAGTCGTCAGAACACAGCAAGGAAACACTGCATAGTTCAAAATCAGGAAGGGTGTACACCAAGTATGTATCCTATCTCTATACCTTTTCAACATATATGCAGAGGAGATCGTCCAGGAGTTTGGGCTCTTTGAAGGGGAATGTGGCATCAAGATTGGAGGAAGACTCATCAACAACCTGCATTAGGCAGATGACACAACCCCACTTGCTGAAACTGAGGAGGACCAGAAGTACTTGCTGTAGAAGATCAAGGACTGCAGTCTTAAGTATGGATCAAAGCTCAACATCAAGAAAACAAAGATTCTCATCACTGGGCCAACTGTCAGTATTATGATAGATGGTGAAGAGATTGAGATTGTAAACAGCTTTAGTTTGCTTGGCTCCACAATCAACACTCTTGGTATCAGCAGCCAATTAAAAGATGACTTGTTTTGGGAAAGTCTGCTGCCAGGGATCTTTCCAGCGTACTGAAGACCAACAAAGTCCATCTGGAATCCAAGATGTGCCTGATCTAGGCCACAGTCTTTGCAATTACTTGCTATGCCTCAGAAAGCTAGACAATGACTAGGGATGATAGAAGAAGAATTGATGCCTTTGAGCTGGGGTGCTGGAGAAGAATATTGAATATAACACAGACTGGGAGGAGAACAAGCAGGTTTGTCCTAAAGAGTGTGAAACCAGGCTGCTCCTTGGAGACAAGGATTCTGGAGCTTCATCTGACATTCTTTGGGCATGTTGCAAGAAGGGACGAGTCCTTAGAGTGAGATATCATGCTTGTGAGGGTGGAGGGACAGCACAAAAGAGGAAGACCCTCAATGAAATGGTTTGATTCAGTCACTGAGGTGGTAGGGTAAGTGTGTCAGGGACAATAAGGTTGGCACAGGATAGAACAGGATTTAGGGCTGTTACACATAAGGTTGCTATGAGTTCCAAGGGACTTGATGGCACATAACAACAAGTGTCAGATGCACAGCAACTAATTTTAAAAACCATAGCTTGGATTAAGTGTGCTTTAGTCTTTAACTCAACATCCTTGGTCTTCAATATTTTGGATAGGTTCCTAACTGCAGACTTTCTCAATACAATATATCTTTTGATTTTGTGACTTTTGATATGATTGATGCAGAAGATCAAAGATTAAAGCCTTCAGTATGGATTACAACTCAACATCAAAAAGGCAACAATCCTCACCACTGGACCAACAGGCAACATTAGGATAGACAAAATACAGAAATTGTCAACAATTTTCTTTTATTTGCATCCACAGTCAATTCTAAAGGTGTAGAATCTTGGAAATCATTTGGACAAGTTCCATTCTGTCTTTTGGCCACCAGAGCTCCCCAGCTTTCTGAGGGAAAATTATGCAATTTTCTCAAAATGGCTGTACTATTTTTTTATTCTCACTAACAATGGACAAAAGTTTCAAGTCCCCTACATTTTCGCTAACATTTGTGGGGGGGTTTTGTTGGCTGGTTTCATTTGTATTTTAGTCATCAGTTGTAGTTATTGTTGCTGTTGTGTACCGTCAAATTGGAACTAACCCTTCACTAACCCTTCAGCAGGTTTTAAGAGGCAGTAAACTGAACAGGATTTGATTGATTGCCCACCTTTCTCCCACAGAGCAGCTACTGAATTCAAATCATAGCATTCTTGTTGGCAGCCATCAAAGTAAAATGGTATCTCATTGTTGTTTTACTTTGCATCAGTTTGATGCTTAATGATATTCTACAGTTCACTAGTAGCAGAACTATTACCAGAATGTTTCCTGAATGCAAAAATGATGAGGCTTTAGTCTGCATATTTTGACACACCATCAAACACACATTGATGTTGAGAATGACTCAAGACCAGACAGTATTTCATTCTATTACTCACAAGGTCACCTAAGTCAAAATCAGTTTGATGACAACCAGCATTGTAGTGTGACTGATAAAAACATCTTTACTTCTCAGTGTATGGATAATGTTTTCGTAGGTTTGTTGCAAAATTTATATTATATAAGAGCAAAATAAAATTAGAATACTTATCATTAAATATGTAATGACAATAATAATAATACTTCTTAATACTAGAAAAGGAAAAAAAAATGTCCAAAAGGTCAAGAAAAATGTCCAAGTAGTTTTCATCAATTGTGAACCAAAAACCAAATAGCTTCATTGTAAAGTTTTATTAGAAACAAAGACATAATTATGATTCTTTTTCCTTCCTTCTCCTAGAAATGTTACGTTAAATGGTCCAATAATAAAAATAAAGGCTTCAGTCATGCATGTTTTAGAATTGAGACTACCTAGTCCTGATTAAAGGTAGTTTTTTTAAATGGAAGTTGGTAAATATCTGAAGATACATTAGACGGTCAGTAGCCCAGGGAATGTGGGTAGTAGGGGGGAAGAAATAAAATTCTCTTCAACTAGCCATCTCTTTTTTTCATTCATTTTCAATGTCATTAAAAGGGTGGATCAAAGATTCACATTTTCTCTTCACTCTTGCTCAAAAACCAATGCAGAAGAACTTTATAATCAAACCAATGTAAAATTATTTTAAAAACTTTAAGAGCAAGCTGTCTTTTAATTCCTGGCTAATCTGAACCAGCCAAGAATCTCCAGACTCAGAGAGCAATATACAGTGTGCCTTCATTTATTGATTCCACAAGTATTCTCTCAATCAAATTAAAAACTCTGGATATAGACAAACAAGATAAGGACCTTGACTTCAAAGAGTTTAAAATCCAATAGGCAAGTCTTATTTGCATACCAATTTACAAAATAACATAAATTCCAATAATTGTCACAAATGAGGTAAGAAAATTGTTCATGGATCTACGACATTTCAAAAACAGGAGCTATACGGAGAGGAAAGCATTTCCCAGAATGTTCAAGTTCACCGCAGAAAAATATTCCAGGTTGTTACAGAGATCCAACAAAAGAATAGCATAGCCAATGAAATTTAAAAAAATCTTCAAGTAGTGTTTTCATTCAACAGCACACGCTATAGAAAAAGATAAAATGAGATCAACTTTCTCCAATCACAGTAAATCTATGCTCTGTGAGAAAACTCGTAGCTTTAAATGCACCAACAGCCTCAAGACTAAAATGTGCTGTGAACATCACATCATTATACATGTGTGATGGTCAAATTACCTTTAGGATTAAAAAAAAAATCACATCTTGTTTTTTCAGTTAACACTGTAAACATTCACAGTTAGAAGCCTCTTACCTTTGCTGTTTAATTATCCGTCTGATTGAAGCTCAGATCAAGTCTTTATAATCCAATTTTGAGAAAACGAGGCACCTATTTAAAAACAGAGCTTGTTTGTTCAAGTAGAAAGTTGACTGAATTCTCCCAGACTAAAAAAAAAGATTGGCATGTTAGCTTGTGCATATCAGATTATTTAATTGCAAAACTGGGAATAATTCCACAGATGTGAATAGATATCTAATTTATGTCACAAAGGAGAGATTATACTCTTAGGAGAAGTTATTTATGAACTCATTTTCCTAACTAGGTTTCCAAGCACACAAGAATTTCAAGGCAAGGAAGCGCTGCCAACAATGCTTCACCAGAGACAACCAAAAAGAGATCATAAATGTCTTGTTAGCTCTAAATGATGATAAAATCAAGATCCCTGGGAGTATGACTACAGCTGATGCTGCCTGGAGAATTTTAAATATATATTAACCCTAGTAGATTACAATATACTAACATTATCATTTCTGCATTCAGACAGGTTCCTTTATTTTGCCACACATTTCAAAATAAGAAAAATCAAAGAAAAATGTCATCTTCTGTTTTCCCAAACTATTTGTTACAATAGTGAGGTCCATAGCTCTTCCTTCTCTGAATATGTTGACAAATGTCCCTCTCATGCCCTCTGACGTAAATACACTCCCTTTTGCAATAACTTGTCTGAACTTGTTTGTTGATATTCCTGGCAATTTCTTGGCTATCTTTTCAAGATACTTTGAGGACATGACTTATCAGGGTATCTCATATGTTCCTTTGTGTTCATGCTCTTGTTGGGTTTTTGTTGGTTGCTTTTTTTTAAAAAAAATAAATTATTATTATATACACATCTGAGAGATGAAAAATTAATAATGATGACGGAAGAAGAATTGATGCTTTGAGTTGTGGTGTTGGAGAAGAGTACTGAATATTCCATGGACTTCCAAAAGAACAAACATGAACAACAGACAGACCTGACCCTGTCCTATCTTGTGCCATCTCATCATCTCTGACACACTTCAGCCCATTGCTGCAGGCACTGTCTATACATCTCATTGAGAGTCTTCTTCTCTTTCACCGACCCGCCACTCTTCCAAGTGTGATGTCTTCCTTCAAGGAATAGCTTCTAGCAACACACCCAAAGCACGAGAATGAAATTTTGTCATTTTTCCATTAGCTGCACTTTCCCCAAAACTATACAATTTTTCAGTTCTTTGACGTGGCATCTCACACTTAAATTCCAAGTGTTACCTTAAAAGTTTTACAAATTCTTCCCTTGGTATGTATAAACCCAAACAAAAACTAGGAGGCAATGAAATGCTAAGGAAAAAACAAGAAAGAATCACACAGTCTCATAAGGACAAATACTGCCTAAAACCATTACTGTAAAAATGGATAACTAGTAAAACGAGTATGGGAACTCAAGAGGGGTAAGGGCTGAGGATGGGTAGAGGTAAAACCACAGGGTTGCACAGTTTGGTGGGTGGAGGGAAGTCGGGAAGGAAATAGTAAGGATCCGGGTGAAAAGACAGACAGGATAATGATGGGCAAAGCCCAATGGAGATTAATTTTAAAAAACATGATGAATGAGAATGATCATATGAAACACAATGTGAATGAAGAATAGCGTGGAATACATCACACACAACTTTGTAAGCAAACCAATTTAAACTCCCCCCCCCACAAAAAAAAAGAAAGAAAAAGGAAAGCATCAGGCAGAGATAGAGAGATCAGTGCAGGGAGAGGCATAAGACACGGGACAGACCAAAGAATTCAAGAAACACAAGGGTCGTTACAGGAGTATTACAAGAGTTAAAGAAGAGATCGCAATAACAGTAAGCAACTCTAGTTGTACAGTATGAACTCTGAATATCTGTATGGTAACAAGTAACTCCAGGTATTTGTTTCTCCAAAGAAAATAGCACACAAAATATTTGGACGATGAAAGAACAACTTTCAATTGTTGAAGAAACTGTTGAAGGAACAAAGTTATGTTCAGTCGTATGTTTACTAAATACATGATGATGACATTTTAAACAATCGCGTTTTATTATTAGAACAGGAGCACAGGCAACATTCTAGCAGAGAACCTGGATGAGCACAGCCATTCAAAATACCTGGGAGGGAGGGAAGGAAAGGAGGAGATAAAGACTGTATTCTCAAGGGATATCTAAATCATTCTCCAGAGTTTGGAGAGCTTACCTCTTAACGGACAGAGAACAAAAGAACAAAATATACAAAATTGCTTAAGACTCGGAACAAAGATAAATGCCAGTGAGTACAAACTGTATGAAAATGTTACCTAACCGAAACGCAAACAACTAGGATCTTCAAACTCTGAGGATACATGTAAACACTTTTATAGGCTAGTATTCAAAGAAAGAGAAGCTCCCTGGAGATGCCAGCAGTGAGGCGCCTGACTATTAACTGAAAAGTTGGTTGGTTGAAACCACACAGAGTCGCTTCAGGGGGAAAAAAGCCCCAGTGCTCTGCTTCCAAAGCGTCACAGCCTTTACAACCCGCCAGAGTTCTCCATTTCTATTCTCGTACACCCAGGATCACCAGGAATCAGAATCAGGGCCACAGAATCTTGCTTTAACTCAATGAAAGATATACACTAAGAGCACTCAGGACACAGTATCAGAGATCACCATGGTCACAATCAGCCGCTGCTGAGGTTCGTAACTAGAGAACAGAGTCACCTCCAGATCCCCACTCCACTATCATCTACAGAACAATAACTATTATGTTCTTCATTCTTACCAAGAAGCAATAAAAGAAACTTAGTGATCAATTAAAGGTTTATCACTCAAAGCAGTGCATTTCAGAGACAAAATGAGTTGATGGTTTTAAGGAATTTCCCACTCTAACTTTTGTGAAATCCAGGGATCCCAGCTCCCCTTCTGATTCTCCACTTCAGTTTTGCTTTGCGACAAAATAGAGAACACACATTAATGATATCATCCCAACCTATATGTGGAAGGTCCGCAAGAAACTCTGATCTACCAGGAGTCTAAGAGTGCTCACACGTGAGAGGTGCAGTTCCCCCTTAGAGGATCCGATAGGAAGCTCACACAGGCCCTAAAATTAGTCTTGAGATCACCTGAGTGGGAAATCAGAATGTCTTAAAAGCCACTTGAGGTGGAGGAACAGTCCCTGGGAAAGACACCAGGCTTGGTAAAATAAAAAGCAAAAGGAGATGGAGGTCTTCAATTAGATTGACAGAGCGGCTACATAATGGGTTTCAGCACAGCAGTGATCATGAATCCAGCGCAGGATCGGGCAGGGCTTCATTCTGCTTGTACACGAGGCTGCTGAGTCAGAGCCTATTCAACAGAACTTAACGAGAACAGAGAAGCCAGCGAGAACCGCCTCTCTCAGAAGAGAGACCGAGACCGGCTGATCTGCTCCAGAAAAGTCACAGCCTTGAAAGCGTCATGGAGTAGTTCTACTCTATACATGAGCACATCATGAGTCAGAACTGTCTCAAGAGTGAATGGCAACAATAATGAGTTGAGAAGTACAGGACGGGAAGCCGTAGAAGGACAGTATGACACTGTGCTGTTGCCTCTGTGTCTATGGGACACCGAAGAACTGGGGGGGAAAAGGCCAGAGTAGGATCTTTTTAAAATAAAGGATCTAAGATAAGTGCCAAAGTCCTTAGGAGGTTAACCCGACATGACATTTCTGCCTTAAGCTGGATAAGCCAGAATTCTAATTAGCCAAGGTGCCCTAGAGGGTAATGCGTTGTGCTGCCAAGCCAAAGGCAAGTGGTTTGAATCCACCAGCTGCTCTGCAGGAGAAAGGTGGTTCATCTCCTTCCATGTGATGGAGAGCCTCTGAAAACCCACTGGAGGGTCAGTTCACTTTGACATCCAAGCAGCTGGACTGGGTACTATTAGGCTGTCTGTGAAGTGTCAATACTCAATTTATATGATAAGAAGTTCAGATCAAATAGTCAAATAACTTAATACCTTGAGTCATTGTTAATAAATGAATATTGATTTCCTGCAGCAAGATAATTCTAGACTCAAGACACACACTGCTTAGCAATACACTAGCACAGAAAGAATGTTGGAAATGACTAAACAGTGACTTAGCAAAAACCACATTTTGGTTTCAATTTTACTTTGCTTAATCTCAGACTTCTCCAAAGTATTGAAGAGCAATGATGTCAGTTGGAAGACTAAGGTGCACCTAATACAAGCCATGGTCTTTGCAATTACTTGCTATGCATCAGAAAGGTGAACAATGACTAGGGATGATAGAAGGAAAATCGATGCCTTTGAGTTGTGGTGCTAGAGAAGAGTGTTGACTATACCATGGACTGCTAGGAGAACAAACAAGTTTGTCGTAGAGAGGGTGAAGCCAGCTCCTTGGAGGCAAGGATTCTGAAGCTTCGTCTGACATGCTTTGGACATGTTGCAAGAAGGGCGATCAGTCCTTGGAGAGAAGTGTCATGCTTGGGAGGGTGGAGGGACAGCACAAGAAAGGAAGACCCTTGATGAGATGAATTGATTCAGTGACTAGAGTAAGGGGGATAGGTGTGTCTGAGACAATAAGATAGGCACAGGATAGAACAGGGTTTAAGGCTGTTGTACCTAGGTGACTATGAGTCACAGGCAACTTGATGGCAGAGTAAGGGAGCTCTGGTGGCCTAGTGTTAAGAATCAATAAGACAGTTGGTTTAAATACCATTGGAAAATGCTTACTATTCCCCTGTAGCATCTGGTCCCTACTGGATCCTTTTCATTTCCTTCACCAGCTCCCCCCACCAACCAATCTGCAGCTCTGCAACTGCATCCCTGCCCAGCCTCACCCTTCTGCCCCCAACCCTCGCCTCCTTGTACCCCCAATATGTTTTTCCCAATAAAATTTAAAAAAAAAAAATCTGTGCTGTATTCCCAAAGACACACAGTTTTAATCCACCAACAGGTCTGCAGGAGAAGGATGGACCATCTCCTTATGGGTGATTCACTGCCTCTGAAAACCCACTGGAGGGTCAGCTATGTGTCCATTCCAACTTGACAATAAACAACAACTGTACCATCGGCAAAGGATGACCAAAAATAGGAAGAAACACTTCATGGTGAACCTTCTCTCTCATTCTCCCTTCTTGTAATACCTTCCTTTGACATATTTGAGTTGAACTCTATGCAAAAACAAGGAGACCGCTTTCCTAAGAAACTATTCTATATCTCTAGTTCCCCTTCTTTACTATCAGACAGAACTCTGCCTAGTCATCTCAATGCTTGCTGTAGGTTTTATTTTTCGGGTATTGGGGTTTTTTTCTGGTAGTGGTCAATTAACTAATAAACTAAACTATTAAACCACCTACTAAGTGCCAATGTGCTTGTAGATATTGTCATTTTAATAGGCCACTCTTCAACGTGAATTATTATTGTTAACTGGGTCTTCATGACATGTCATCCCTTAATATGTAGAAATGACTCTCCATGTAAAAAACACAAAGTCTTACCACTACACTGATAGGCAACAGCATGATGGGTGGAGGGGAAATTGAAACTGTCAACACCTTCATCTTGCTTGTATCCACAGTTAAAACCCTTGGTACTAGCAGTCAGGAAATAAGAAAATGCACTGCACTGGGAAAATCTGCAGTTAGGGACCTTTCCAAATTATAGGGGAGTAGGGATGTCAGTTTGAGGACTAAGGTACATCTGATTTAGGCCATGATCTTTTCAATCACTTGCTGTGCATATGAGAGCTGGACAATGAATAAGGATAACAGAAGCATTGACATCTTTGAGCTGTGGGTCTGTAGAAGAGCACTGAACATCCCATGGAAGGCCAAGCCAACAAACAGATAAGTCTTGGAGAGGGTGCAGCCAGAGTCCTCTTTGGAGGTAAGAGGCTTCCCCTCACATATATCAGGCATGTTGCTAGGAAGGGTATTCCTTAAAGAATGACATGATGCTAGGATGGGTGGAGGGTCGGCAAAGGAAAGGAAAACTCTCAATCAGGTCAATTGACATGGTGACTGCTGCAATGGGCTCTAGTGAGTCAGGAAGTGTGAAGATGGCATGGTGATAGAACAAGGTTCAGATCTTTTGTTCATAGGGCCACTATGAGTTGTACTCGACTTGATGGAACCTAACAACAACAACAACATAGTTCAATAGTGGTGTCAGACCAGTGCATGAACTTCTTGGAGACCCTCACACACATTCTATACAGGTAGCTGCCTGCCTTACTGAGACCCTTTGTACAGGACAGAGAAAAAGGAGAAACAAAATCAAGAGATCAAGTGAGTGACAAAACTTGTCATTGCATGTTTACAATATAAAGAGTTAAATTTAGGTAAAATTAAAATGCATTAATATGACAAAGTCACATGGGAATGAAAGTGGATGAATTATAGGGTCTTTTTCTTCCTGGATTCCAACATTCTTTCAAAAGTACCATCTGTTTTAATCACTCCTTGACTTTTTTTTCCCCCGTTAAAAGACAGAAGATTTGTTCTGAAAGGAAAAGAAATAGCTTGGAAGCATTTTGACATATTTCCTTCCTTCTGTTCCATCATTTTTCCAACTTGAAACTTTTGAGTGCTGCTTAAAAATGCTCCCTTGGTGTCCTATGGCCTCTAGGCTTCTAATGTTCTACATATTCTTTTCATAATTGTATGATGGTTTGCAAGAGTGTTCTTCCCTAAGTGTCAACGATGATCCCACTTCAGCTTTTCCAGATCCTTCTTTATATTTTTGTCTATCACTCTGAAAATAAAAGTAACCCTTGAAATCCTAGCATCCTAGATTTGTAATCGGCAGGTTTGTGGTTGTTAAGTCTTGAAGATGACCCTGCCTCATAGGAAACCTATGTACAATAGAAAGAAACTACCTCTGCGCAATCTTTCCAACCTCTGTGGTGGTTAAGTCTGTGGTTGCAGTTGTTGTGTCAACCCATCGCCTTGCGGGCCTTCTCTTTTGCTGTGCCTCTATTTTCTCAAGCATCATGGACTTCTCAAAGGACTCCTCCCTCCTGCTAAAATGCTCATAGTATATAAGACAAAATCTCACCACCTTTGCTTCCAAAGACTGTTCTGTCTATAGTTCCTCCAAGACAGAGTTGTTTGTTCTTTTGGCAGTTCTGTGGGATATTCAATACTCTTCATCAATTCCACAATTCAAAGAAAACATTCTTTAGTCTTCCTTATTCACTGTCTGGTTTTCAACTGAAAATACCGTTACTTCAATCAGGTATACTCTAGTCAGAAGGTTAGAGTTGTTGATTACCATCAAGTTGAGCACAACTCATAGAGACCCTATGAATAGATCTGAAACCTTTCTAAAGCTATCATTATTTCTTAAAGTTCACAGTTTCCAGAGTCAGAAAGTACACATTCAAATTTCAACTTTAGTGCTTAGCAACCTTGAGAGAATTCATTCTCCTCAGAGCCTCAATGTAACCCATGAAATAGTCATTTATTTCAGTCATTCAAACAGTATATGTAAGAGAACACAGGCTACAGTTGTTGCTAGGTGTTAAGTTGTGTGCGACTCACACAGTCTATGAGCAACAGGTCTGAACCCTGTCCTATTCTCTTCATTTCTGACATGTGAGAGCGCATTGCTATAGTTGTTAGGTTCATTCATTTAATTGAGAATAGTCTTCTCTTTTCCCGACCCTCTGCCTTTCCAAGCATGTTAATAATTTCCAAGGAATAACCTCTCCTATCAATATGCCCAAAGTATATGACATGAAGCTTTACCATTCTTGCATGTTGTTGTTGTTGTTGTTGTTAGGTGCTGTCAAGCACGACTCATAGAGACCCTATGAGAAAAGATCTGAACCCTGTTCTATTCTGAGCCATCTTCACACTTGCTGACACACAACAGCCCATTGCAGCAGTCACCTTGTCAATCTACCTGGTTGAGGGTCTTCCTCTCCCTCACCGACCCTCCACCCTTCCCAACATCATGTCTTTCTCCAAGGAATAACACTTGCTAGTAACATTTCCAATGTATGTGAGGCAAAGCGTCATCATTCTTGCCTCCAAAGAGCACTCCAGCACCTTTTCTAAGACATAGCTGTTCATTTTCTTGGCCATCCATGGGATGTTCAATGTTCTTCTCCAACATCACAGCTCAAAGGAGTCAATTATTTTTCCGACATCCTTATTCATAGTGCAGGTCTCAGATGCTTAGCTAGTAATTAGAAAGACTATGGGTTCATAGTCAATCAGATGCAGCTTAGTCCTCAAACTGACATCACTACTCCCCTATTATTTGGAAAGGTGCCTAACTGCAAATTTTCCCAATGCAACATATATCCTTATTTCCTGACTTCTTGTACCAAGGATGTTAATTGTGGGTCCAGCAAGAAGAACCTGTTGACACAGTTTCAATCTCCCCTCTATCCCCCATAACACCACCTATTGGTCCAGTGATAACAATCTTTGTTTCCTTGATATTGAGATGCAATCCATACTGAAGTCTGCATTCCTTGATCTTCTGCAACAAGTGCTTCAAATCCTCCTCACTTTCAGCAACAAAGATTGTGTCATCTGCATAATTCAGGCTATTTATGAATCTCCCTCTAATACTTATACCACGTTCCTCCTCATAGAGTCCAGCTTCTTGGATAATTTGCTCAATATATTGATTGAATAGATATGGAGAAAGAATACAGCTCAGATGTACTCTCTTCCCAATTCCAAACCATGCAGTGCTTTCCCTGTTCCATTCCCACAACAGACTCCTGATCCAAGTATAGGTTCCACATGAGCACAAGCAAGTGCTCTGGGATTCCCATTCTTCTCAATGTCAACCACAACTTGTCATGATCCACAGAGTCAAACACCTTTGCACAGTCAATAAAGCACATATAGATATTCTTAAGGTATTCCTTACATCTTGCATGGTGGTCCTCAATATATGAGGTTGATGTTAACCCTCTCTATAAGTGTTCTAGTTTTGAAGGTTCTTGGAATAAGATTAGATTCACTCCCCCCCTCCCCAGTTAGACGTATTATTGAACATCTAGTATGTGTCAGACCTTCTACCAAGCACTTATGGCAAACAGTTGGAGTGAGGAGTCATCCAATTGCTACTGGATCATTTCTATTCCTCAACTATCTCTCTTCCAGTATTTTCCCTTTGGGGAATAGTTAAGAAAGTGTGTCATACTTAATTGCTTAAATTACAACTATTCGAAGCATTTCAGGATCAAGTAAATCCCTCTTTTGAATTCATGATACATCACAATTCCCACAGTTGCTCTGCTTTTAAGATACATAAGTCAGTCTAGTCTCTCCAAAATCTTCTGGGCTTGGTAAAAGAGGATTAAAAAACATCTGGACTTTATCGAGTCTTGTTTTCTGGCTGCCATAGGAGGCTTGATAGAGACAAATGATTGAGAATGGAAGTTCCCAGTAATCAAAATAATCAAACGAGAGAAGTCATAATGAGCAGCCTATTAGGATGACCAGTACAAACAAATCACCTTGTACTGTCATCCTGAAAACAAAAATGGAACAAGCCTCTGAGCGATCATCCCTGCTTAGCTGCAGAGGATGATAACAAATGTTAAAAAGCATAATGTGCATTCATTATTAAATGGACGATAATTTGCTCTGTAAACTTTCTCTCTTGACTCAGATCACAGCCATCTATTGTTGTTATTATTTGCTGTTGTGTCAGGACCAATTCATAGGGGACCCACCAGCAGGTTTTCAGAAGCTGAACATTGCACAAGACGGAGTGCTGGTGACCTAGTGGGTAGGGAGTTGCGCTGCCAATTGAAAAGCTTATGGTTTGAATCCATAAACTGCTCCTCCAGAAAGATGGTCAGTCTCCTCGCTTGAAATGTATTGCCTCTAAAAACCTTCTGAAGGGTCCACTATAAGTAAATTCTGACTCAATGGCACATGACTATAACAAATGCCCATCTTGTTCCCACAGAGCCACTAGTGGATTAGAACTAACTACCTGTGGGCAACACACCTATTTACCGCTAAGCCGCCAGAACGCCATAGATAGATAGAAATAGATTATATCTATATCTATACCTATGTCAATATCTATATATCCGTATCTCTATATCTCTATCTCTATATATCTTTATGTGTATAGATAAACACACAAACACACAAAAGACATATCAGAGACTTTGGATCTTAGAGACAGATGACATTTTTCTAGTAGGCAATTAACCACCCACAGTAATGTGAGTGGGTACCTACCCAATTGCTTACAAATGGCATTATCACATAAGTATTTGAAGCATTATTTTATATTATTAATTTGAAAGAAATAACATATTCAAATGTAAAAGCTATAGTTTCCAAGACCTGAGGGGAATTAGTCGACATATGCTTATGTAAAGCAGGAGTTTAAAAATTTAATTTATTGGTTGGCTAAAATCACTGACTATGTAAGAATAATTATTCCAACATATCCTCAGTGGTTTCCATTTTCTCTTATCTATGCTAAAAGTAGAAAAAGAATGGATATACTATAAAATGAGATAATTATGGAAAAGAACATCATTTTCTACCTTCTCATTTCAAATACATATCCCCTGCTGCTGCTAAGTGGAAGAAGAGGAAAACGAGAAATGTTGGGAAGTGTATGGTTGAGAAAGACCCCTAGCAAAATACACATAGATAAGACTGCTACTTTGCACAACCCTAAAGAGCACCCTTCATACTTTTGTGAAATTGACCTCCAGCACTGTTCAAAACACAGGAACTCTATGCCAAATGCTTTAGCACCAGACTGTTAATCGGAAGGTTGAGAGTTCAAATCACCAGTCACTCTCTACAGAAGAAAAGAAGTGGATATCTGTTCCTATAAAGATTACAATTTGAGAAACACTCTTGGGAATTTCTATTCTGTTTGATAGGATCACTGTGATGAAGAATTTACTTGACAGCACACCAATATTGTGCAGTACAGGAGTTTCTAGATGGCAGAAACATTTAATGTCCTCAGATGCTAAATGAAGTCAGAGTAGATGAGTCCATACAGAGGTATCAAAATAGAAAGATGATCTGATATGAGCAAGAGGCAATGGTGATGAAGGGGGAAGTTCAAACTGCTTTGAATGAATTAATAAAAAATTGGGCTCCAGCAATTAATGTCACACTAATTGACATGTTTCAACAAACAGATGCTGCCCTGGACATGCTCACCAGGATGTGCCAAGAAATCTGGAAGACAACTATCTGGACAACTGACTGGAAGAGATCCATATTTATTCCTATCCCCAAAAAAGGTGATCCAACAGAGTGTGGAAGTTATCAAATAATATCAATAATATCACACACAAGCAAAATCCTGCTGAAGATTATCTAAAAATGACTGGAACAGTATATTAAAAGAACTACCAGAAATACAAGATGGGTTTCGATGAGGCCATGGCACTAGAGATATTATTGCCAATGTCAGACAGATCTTGGCTAGAAAGAAAGAGTAGCAGAGGGATATCTATGTGTGGATCATAACAAATTGTGATTAACTTTGAGGAAATTGGAAGCTCAGAACATTTGACTGTGCTTATGCAAAACCTACATTTGGACTAAGAGATAAACATCAGAACAGAGCAAGGGAACAGCTTGGTTCAAAATCAGGAAGGGAATATGTCAGGGAGGCATCCTGCCTCCATATCTTTTCAATTAAAAGGCAAAACAGGTCATTCAGGAGACGGATTTAATGAGGATTAGTGTGGCATGAGGATTGGAGGAAAACTCATCTACAACCTGTGTTATGCAGATGACACAACCTTTCTTGCTGAAACTGAAGAGGACCTGAAGGGTTTGCTGCAGATAGTCCAGGACTGTAGTCTTCAATATAGATTGAAGTTCAACACCAAGAAGACAAAGATACTCTCCATTAGGCAAATTAATAGCACCATGATGGATTGAGAAGAGATTGAAAGTGTTCACAGTTACAGCTTGCTCAGCTCCACAATCAACACTCTTGACAACAGCAGACAGGAAGTCAAAAGACTTATTACATTATGGAAGTCAGCTGTCAAGGTTCTGTCCAAAGTGCTAAAGCGTAATTATGTAAACCTAGGGACTAAGTTATGCCTGATCCAGGCCATGATTTTTTCAATTACTTGCTATGCATCAGAGAGCTGTACAATGACTAAGGATGATAGAAGAAGCATCTATACTTCGAGTTGTGGTGTTAAAGAAGAATACTGAACATCTCATTGACTGCCAAGAGTACAAACAAGTGTGTCCTAGGTGAAACCTAGTTGCTCCTTGTTGGCAAGGATTTTGAAATTCCACCTTATATGCATTGGACCAATGGGCAGTGTCATGATGGATGGAGAGGAGATTGAAACTGTCAACAGCTTCATCCTGCTTGGATCCACAGTTAATACCCTTGTTATGAGCAGTCAGGAAGTAAAGAGATGCATTGCACTGGGACTCTGCAGTTAGGGATCTCACCAAATTATTGAGGAATAGTGATGTCAATTTGAGCACTAAGGCGTGTCTTATTCAGGCCATGGTCTTTCTGATTACTAGCTATGCATCTGAGACCTGGACAATGAATAAGGATGACGGGAAAAGAATCAATGCCTTTGAGCTATGGTATTGGAGAAGAGCGCTGAACATCCCATGGACAACCAAGAAAATGGATAGATATGTCTTGGAGAGGGTGCACCCAGAGTACTCTTTGGAGGCAAGAATGATGAGGCTTCACCTCACATACTTTGGACATATTGCTAAGACGTGCTACTCCTTGGAGAAGGACATGATGTTGTGAATGGTGGAGGGTCGGCAACCAGGTGGGTTGACGCAGTGCCTGTTGCAATGGGCTTTTGTGCATCTGGAAGTGTGAGGATGGCACAGAACAGGACTACGTTCAGATCTTTTGTTCATAGGGTCTATAAGTCATACTGGACTCAATGACCTAACAACAACAACAATATCCTTTTGGCATGTTGTCAGAAGGGACCAGTCCTTGGAGAAGAACATCATGAAAGTGTGGAGGGACAGTGCAGAAGAGGAACACTCCTAATGAGATGGATTGACACAGTAACTGGGGCAATGGGATAGGGTATCCGAGTTAGTGAGACCAGCTCAGGACAGGGTAGGGTTCAGAGCTAATGGTCACGATGAGTTGTGAGTAACCTGACAGCACATAACAAAAACAATCCTAAAAAAAATTAAGCATTGAAAGCTGTACAAAGCATTGTTCTATGCTTCTACCCATGAGATTTATGTGAGCCATTGACACAATGACAACTGCTTATCGTGTAATATACAAATAGGCAATGACTATATGAACTGACCAAACTAACCATCAGGTTTCTGAGATTATAAATATTTAAGGAAGAAGATTGTTCATCTTTATCCCACAGAGTGGCTGTTGGATTTTAACTCTGACCATTTAGTTAGCAGCCTGATACATCACACACACACACACACACACACACACACACACACACACACACACACTGTGTCATCAGGAGGCATATATGTTGGACAGCTAACCCACAGGTTAAGGGTTCAAATCCACGAGTTTGTCTTTGGGAGAAAGATGGGCCGTCCCCTCCCATAAAGGTATACACTGGGATGTACAATGTTGTTGTTGTTGTTGTTGTTGTTGTTATGTGCCGTCGAGTCACTTGCGATTCATAGCGACCCTATGTACAACAGTTCTAAACTCTGCTCTGTCCTATGCCAATCTCATTGTCTCTGACACACTCATCCTGATTGCCCCAGTCACCAAGTCAATCCATCTCCCAGAGGACCTTCCCCTCCTGTGAATGCCCTCCACTCTCCCAAGCAAGATGTTCCTCTCCAAGGACAAGTACCTCCTTACAACATAACCAAAATATGTCAGACGAAGCCTCAGAATCCTTGCCTCCAAGGAGCAGCCTGGTTTAACCCTCTCCAGGATGAATCTGTGTGTTTTCCTAGCAGTCCATGGCACCCTCAGCACTCTTCTCCAACACCAAAGCTCAAAAGCATCAATTCTCCTTCTATCCTCCCTGGTCATTGTCCAGCTCTCTGACGCATAATGAGTGATGCCTGTTCCAGATGCATCTTAGTCTCCAGAGACACACAGTTGCTCTTGAGTACTTTAGAGAGGTCCCTAACAGCAGACTTTCCCATGGCAATACGTCTTTTAATTTCCTGGCTGCTGGTGCCAAGACTGTTGAATGTGGAGCTGAGCAAACTAAAGCTGTGTACAATCTCAATCTCTTCACCATCCATCCTGATGCTGTCAATTCGTCCAGTGGTGAGAATCTTTGTCTTCTTGACATTGCGCCTCAATCCATATTGAAGACCCAATAGCATGAAATAAAATATTACTACCTCAGACATAAATCATGTAGCCCTGTGAGCTCATTCAATCTCATTGAGATAAAAATAAAAAATAGAAACTCTTCATTAACTGTAATAATTTCTCAAGTTTCACACATAGATGTAGAAAAAGTATCTGAAAATTGTAAAAGATTTACCTCTGTAATCACAAGATAGCAAAGGCTTTCCATTTGACTGATCCGCAGATAAACAAAACCACAGTGGGAATGGCTAAGCAAACAGTTTTTCTATCTTCACACCCACACACCTGATGGAACATATCAGCAAGCAAAGAAAACATTCACTGTGTTTCCACTGATAAAACATACCAGTGATGGATGCCTGCCCTTTGGTTAATTTTGAAAGCATTAAGCTGTATAATTTGAGTTTTTGTTTCAATCTGAAAAGAATGGAATTGTTGCCCTAAATAGATGGCATTTGAGGACAATCCCCGACACGTAATTTTTCTCGGGCAGGACAAAGGACCCCAAGCTTCAAGCAGGTAACCAAGTATAACTCATGTCTGAAGTACTCTTGTCACAACCACTTCAGAATACCTCATAAGCCTGTTTTCTTGGAATGATCTAGGACCTGTTAGAGGCAGGATCTCTGCAAAGCAGCAATGAATTGAACCAGACAATTAGTTAAACCCAAACTTACAGCTCTCAGGTGCTCCTGACTGGTCCTCTTCTTTCTTGGATATTCATGGGGCCAGAAGTCTCTAAGATCCGAGCATATGCACTTACAGCCTATGACTCCTTTTAAAGATAGTCTTTTAAGTATCCATTAATCTGGAATCCAGTGACCTCAAATAGCCAGAAATCAGCTTGTTGTACCTGTGTGGGCCTTTATCTTCCTAAGAGCTGACCCATAGCTAGTGTGCATATTCTAAACCTGAAGACGGCTGTGGGAGCCTGTTGTAGGGCAGCGGTGAATGATGCTGAATGAGGAGGCTGGCTTGTCCACACATGCTTCTTCTGTAAGGCTACTCCAATTGTATAATGAAAGCTTGGTGAGAAGAGAAAAATGAGGACTTGTGAGGTATGAGGACTTCCATTTACACCTTTCTCTGAGGTCCTGCAAATTTTAGGGCAAGTGTAGCCCAGACTGAAATGATGGCTGCTGAGTGGTCCCAAGAAATATTTTCTCTCTCTGCTGTAATCAAGAGAAATGTATAACTTATTATCTAAACTAGCACATACTGGGGGTTAAAGGAGGCCTGTTTATTGTACCAGTTCCCCAGTTCTCTTGTTGGGATGAATGGCCACCCAGTCACACTGGACTGCAAGCCGGGACTTCCCTCATACTCTTCCCTTGCAAACACAGAGTTGTGTAAGTACTTGCCAACTATTGCATATAGCATTTTTCTTTCCTGACTGGCTATTTTTCCCTTCATTAGAAAGTGTTTCTGCTTAGTGCACTCAACAAGTAAATAGAACTTCACTCTAGTTATATACAATGACTCTGTGTGTATAATAGAAAGTCCCGCATGCCAGTCCAGCCTCTGTTGTGTTTCTGCAAGTGCTGTTCAGTCTGTTAAGTTTGGAGATTGGCATCTTCAATTAAAAGCATAGATACAGAAGGAACTACTAAGAAAGCAGAGAAACCATTAGAATTATCCTCAAACACACCAAAGAATGTTTGCATTAGGATTTCTGTCGGAGACAGAAAGTCAGTAATAAATGACAACTAGTTTAACAGAAAACATTATAGGTAGTCCAGGGCAACCTTACAGAAGACCTAGGCATGCAGAACGTAATCAGAAAGCTCACACTTTAGAAAAAGAAGTTTCCGGTAATACCTAAAACCACACCCTTGGGACCTAGTTAATGTGTTTTCTTTGCTTCTTCATGACAAATTCCAATTATTGCTGTTGCTAGATGCCATCGAGTCCATTATGACTCACAGCAACCACACGAACAATAGAAATTTCAGTAGGCTGATATAATTTCATAGCTGTTGTTCACATACGCGTGCATACACACACACACACACACACACACACACACACACACACACAAACATTTTGTTCCTGTGGTACTGCCAGTCTGTCTGTCCTCCAGTCCATTATTATTTACACTAGCAGCTCCTAAGCATGACCACACATCACAATTACCATGGGATATTCTCTAACCTACACACTCCCACAGAGACTGAATCAGCAGCTCTGGAGTGAGGCCAGGGCAGTTCTATCCTTAGCAAACAAGCCAGATGGCTATGAAAGCAGAATGGTCTAACTTCTGGAGAAGCTTGGTTATAGCAACATGGTCTGAGACACTGACCAGGGCACAGTCTTGCCATCATACTCTTTTTCCAATAAGTTCTGTTCCTATGCTGGGATCTCCCCAAAGGAAAGTAAGATATTCTTTCTGATACCATGGTGACAAGGCACCACAAATAGCTGTCCTTTCTTGCCATGGTCAACTCCAACCAACTGCCAATTCCAATACTTCCTGCAATATTTCTGAATTCATTTTCTTTCATAAAAAAACCTATATGTTTTGTTCAGAAATAAAAATACACATCAAACAAGTTTGGGAAACTTTACAACGACCCACTTTCTTAGTAACATTTTCTGGTTCATAATCCAAGGCTAAATACTAATACACTTTTCTTCTTCTCTTGTTCCCTCTCCGCTGTGATCTATGGATGTTCTATTAAACTAATGATTCTCATTCCACAAAGCTCCAATCATCCAGAGAAGTACATCATCATCATCAATAAAGCCCCCAATTTTTCTCTTTGAAAATGAATTAAATATTCTCAAAGTGTAAGAAACACAGCCAACTTCATCTTTGATTCATGCAAAATGTGAGAGAAAATTAGAGTAATAAATAAACTTGGATTTTGCTTTGTTTTGTGGTGTCTGTTTTTTGTTGGTTTTTTGTTTGTATTTATTGTTTTGCTTTTTTGTTTGGTTTGTTTTTTGGTTTTTTGCTTGTTGAGATTTTGGGGTTTTTTTTACAAATAGCCAGAAAATCCGAAACAAGCATAAACTTATATGTAATTGCCACTGGAGAATTAATGAAATAAATAAATTTAGAGAAATGCTATCACAGAACAATCTTCCCTCCTTGTTATAAAGGCAAATTGTGCGGCTTCAATCATCAGTCTAGGTTTTATCTATGTGAAGACACGTCAGCTTATGATGGAGGACGGGCATTAAAAAAAGAGCTCTACTCCCTGGCACAATTCTGAGTTTCAGCATTACTCAGCTCAGTAAAATATTCTTGATGGCTCTTCCTCCTAGGAGCAGCCTTCACGTGTCCCCAGGGATATTCGATGGAGTGTCACTTTGAAAGGAATCCCTCTGAATACAAAAGGCAAAATTTTAAACATTGCAGCACTAATGTTGTCTTCCTTAATAAAGGAGCAAATCTGTGCTAGGTGTGATATGGCAATTTTGACCAATCTACTGGTATGGACTTGAAAGTTATAAATCTTTAAATATAAAATACCAGACCCAAAAGTATAAAGTGGAAGCATTTTTATCCTGGAAAGGAGCTAAGCTGATAAACTGTCTTCTTAATATATTAATAATCCCCAATGGGTGGAGGGAGGGATGGGTAAAGGAAAAGGGAAAGATTCAGCATGAAAAACAACGTATATGATCTTCACGAATTTTGTAAATAAACCAGTATGTTGTTGTTGTTATTGTTGTTATGTGCCATTGAGTCGCCTGTGACTCATAGTGACCCTATGTACAACAGCCTTATATCCTTCTCTCCCCTGTGCCAATCTTATTGTCTCTGACATACCTACCCCCATTATCCCGGACACTAAATCAATCCACCTCATCCAGAGTCTTCCTCTCCTGTGCTGTCTTCCCCCTCATAAGCATGATGCTCCCCTCTAAGGACTGATCCTGCCGTGTAACATGTCCTAAGTATGTCAGACAAAGCTTCAAAATCCTTGCTTCCAAGGAGCAGCCTGGCTTCACCCTCTCCTGGATGAACTTATTTGTTCTCCTAGCAGTCCATAGTATATCTAATATTCTTCTCCAGCACCACAGCTCAAAGGCATCAATTCTCCTTCTATCATCCCTTGTCATTGTTCAGTATTCTGATGCATAGCAAGTAATTGCAGAGACTGTGACTGGATCAGGCACATCTTGGACTCCAGGTGGACATTGTTGCTCTTCAGTACTCTGGAGAGGTCCCTGACAGAAGACTTTCCAATGCAATTTGTCTTTTGATTTCCTGACTGCTGGTACCAAGAGAGTTGATTGTAGAGCCAAGAAAACTAAAGTCATTAACAATCTCAATCTCTTCACCATCTATCATGATACTGCCAATTGGCCCAATGATGAGAATCTTTGTTTTCTTAGTGTTAAGTTTCAATTCATACTTAAGACTGCAGTCCTTGATCTTCTGCAACAAGTGATTCAGGTCCTCAGTCTCAGCAAGCAGGGTTGTGTCATCTGCATAATGCAGGTTGTTGATGAGTCTTCCTCCAATCCTGATGCCACATTCCTCCTCATAGAGCCCAGCATTCTGAATGATCTGTTCTGCATATACATTGAAAAGGTATAGAGATAGAACACATACCTCATGTACACTCTTCCTGATTTTGAACTATGCAGTGTTTCCTTGCTGTGTTCTGACGACTGTCTCCTGGTCCAAGTACAGGTTTCGCATAATTTGCTATTCTCTTTAAAATACTTCTCTGTCAGATAAAGTTCTAAGTCTGAGCATTCAAATTATGACAGACTAGAAAAAAAGATTGGCTATTCACTTCTGAAATAGCAGGCCTTTGAAAACCCTATGTACAATAGAGCACACTTAGACTACAAGATATAGAAATTGAGGCGGAGCCCTCAATTATGGAAACACATCAGAGGAGGAACAGCTCTAAACAGACACTAGTGATTGGAACATGGAATGTAAGAACCATGAATATAGGGAAATTGAATATTGTTAAGAAAGAAATTGAACACATAAATATTGAACATACTAGGTATTGGCAAAATTAGATGGACTGGTATGAGACATTTTGAGTCAGAGGATCATATGATCTACTATGCTGAAGAAGAAAAGGTCAGAGGGAAAGTGGGGTTGCTTTCATAGTAGGAAAAAAGTCATCAAACCAGTATAAAATAAAGAAAAATATTGTGCTTACTTCAGCAGCACATATACTAAAATCGGGACAATACAGAGAAGACTAACATGGCCCTGGTGCAAAGATGACACACACAAAAATATACTAGTCCCTGGCTTACTCTTATTTGATATCTTATGTTTAATTTTACCCACTTTTTTATTCTTTTCACTAAGATATAAATTAGGGAGCTACCTAGTCTGTAGTGAGTAGCACTGTTAACTCAAAGTCTAAGCATCTCTGGTGAACTGAATCCACAAACAACTCTAAGAGAGAAGGTGAGTAGTCTTCTCACATTTAAATTTACAGTCATGGAAACTAAATGGAGACTCATAAGTCAGAAATGACTTTACAGCAGTGAGATTTTATAGTGAAAAGATATAATTTATGCCCATATTCATTAAAAGCACAGAGTCAAAAATGGAAACACCAAAATAGTACCAAATTGCTACTAGACAAAACTGATTATAGAAGTGTGTATATGTCATCCCAATTGTGTAAATTTGTCTTCAAATAGTATGAAATAAAATTGAAAAGCTGTGCCTGGAGAAATTTGTAGTGGTCCTTTATGAGATTATTTGTTTTATACTGTAAATATGTATTACTTGTGTGATTCTCAGGCTTAAAAGGTGGGAAGGTACAAAGAGGAGTAAAAATATAAAAGTCATTTAATTGAGTATGTCACTGACGTTGATGTTGTAACTAATTCTTTCAAAACATTAAGAATACAAGGCAATCTAATACTGATGTGGTCTCATAACAGTCCTTCCATAGCAAAGAACAAGAAAAGAAGTGTTTGAGATATAGATGACAGCTTTGCAACACTGAGTAACAAAGTCAGGGATGAAGAATTGGACTGAATGTCAAGTAGAAAAAAAAACCTGCATAAAAATAACTGATATAGAGAATTATGGAAGCTCGTGTCCTGCCAGCCAAATGTGCACAGTATAGTTATAAAATCAAGGAAGATAGAGACAAAAAAATCAAGCAAAGTACAGGCAAAGTAACAGGAGAATTAATGAAAACAACACAAGAATGAAACAACAAAATAAATACAAGATTAAAAATTATCTTATAAAGGTAGCTAAAAATACAAATATTTACAACAAAGTTTCAGAAATAGTTAAAGTGAATTATAGGAAAACAAAATCAGTGAAATAGAGAACATATACCCTGAAACTATTTTGCTTGATAAAAACTTCAGAAAAAAAGAAGAAAGGAAAAGGAAGAAAGTCAAAGAACTATCAAGAGGGAGAAATGCATATGCAATTGAAATTGTAGAACAGGAAAGGATTAAATATAAAAACACAGAGCTGTCAAAGATTTGCCAGAAGAAAACATCCTTAATATCATGAAAGACAAAAGTGTACCTCTCCACCCAGCAAGCTTCACATATCTCAATTAGAACAGACTCTAAAATAAAGTTTACAAGATAAGTCAAACTCAAAGAGAGAGGAAGAGTCCTGAGAGTAGCTCAAGAAAACTTAAAGAGACAAAAAAGAAAAATCGTCTGTAAAAAGGAATAAAAAATACTGAGCTCTAACGACATGGCAGACAATATGTAAGCCTATACAAATCTTTGAAATATTTTAAAAAATGTGTACGAATAATTATTTATCAAGAAAAATTGTCTCTCTCTGGGATTAAAGTTCAAAATCATCAAGTTCATCAGAGACGAACTGGGATCAAGATTAGAAGGCCTGTTGTTGTTATGTGCCATCAAGTCATCTGCGACTCATAGCAACCATATGTACAATAGCCCTGAAGTCTGCTCTGCCCTGAGCCAGTCTCACTGACATCTATTCCCATTGCCCTAGTCATGATATCAATCCATCTCATCTGAAGTCTTCCTTTCTTGTCCTGTTTCTCCACATTCCCAAACATGATGTCCTTCTCCAAGGATCAGTTCCTTCTAGCCACATGCCCAAAGTATGTGAGACAGAGCTTCAAAATCCTACTCTCCAAGGAGAAACTTGGTTTCACTCTCTCTAGGACAGACTTATTTATTTTCTTAGCAGTCCATGGTATGTTCAAGACTCTTCCTCTAGCACCACAACTCAAAGGCATCAATTCTTCTTCTATCATCTTTAATTATTATCCAGCTCTCAGATGTATACTGAGTAATTGTAAAGGCCACGTACTGGATCAGGAGCATCTTGGTCTCTAGACTGACATCGTTTTGATTTCCTGACTGCTGGTGTCAAGAGTGTTGATTCCATAATCAACCAACCAAGTTGTAACTGTTAACAACCTCAGTCTTTTCTTCATCCATCATAGTACTGCCAATTGGCCCAGTGGTGAGAATCTTTGTCTTTTTGATGTTGAGCTTCAATCCATATTGAAGACTACAGTCCTTGACCTTCTGCAGCAAGCACTTCAGGTCCTCCTCAGTTTCAGTAAGCAAGGTTGTGTCATCTACATATTGTAGGTTATTGATGAGACTTTCTCTAATCCTGATGCCACATCCCTCCTCATAAAGCCCTGCTTCCTGAATGATCTGTTGAAAAAGTATGGAGACAGGATGCAACCCTGATGCCCCCCCTTCCTGATTTTGAACCCTGCAATGTTTCCCCGTTCTATGAGAACTGCTTTGCATAAGCACAATCAAGAGGCTGCCAAATACAGCTAGAAATGTACAATCTGAAGAGGATAAAATTGATGAATAGGACCTTCTAAAGATCAAATCCCTGTGCTCATCAAAAATGTTTTCCAACGTAGTGAAAAGATCCTACTGACTGTGAACAAACATTTGGCAATACCATCTCAGACAGAGTCTCATAACAAAAGGTTATAGAATACTCCTGGGCCTCCACAAGAAAAAAGTCTAATAACCCAGTTACAAAATGAGCAAAAGACATGGAAAGAATTTTCACAGAGAGATATATTTAAATGGCCAATACACATATGAAGAAATATTTCAGGTCACCGGCAAAAAGAGAGATGAAAATCAAAACCATAAGGAGATACCATCTCACTGCAGTAGCAGTGGAAAAGTTTAACAAGACAGCAAATAATAAATGTTGGAGAGGATGTGGTGAGATAGGAACACTTTTACATTATTGGTGGCATTACGTAATTGTACAACCACTCTGGAAGACAGTCTGGCACTTCCTCAAAAAACTGAACATAGAAATTCCATATGACCCAGCTATTCCATTGCTTGGAATATACCCCAAGAAAATGAGAACTGAGGCTCAAACAGAAACTTGTACACCAATGTTCATAACAGCATGTTCACCATCGCAAGAACATGAAAACAGCCCAAATGCCCAACCACAAACAAATGGATTGAGAAGTTGTGGTACATTCATGCAATAGAATATTGCACAGCACGCAGGAGTGATCATTTTGTAAATTATTATCTAACTTGGGAGGGATTAGAGAGAATTATGCTGAATGAATGAACTCAATTCCACAAGGACAAATACTATATAAAACTATTATTGTAGAATGAATGTGTGGATCCAAGGGGGTGGGAAGAGGGTGGAAATGGAGGGGTGAGGATGAGGTGTAAGGTGTTAATCATAGGGTTGTACAATTCCATGAGTGGGTCGGGTAAAGGAAATGGGAAAGATCATTTGTGGAAAAACAATGTATTCAAACTTTGTAAATAGAGTAATATAAAAAAGAAGAAAATAAATAACAATAGGATTGAGTTATAACCTCCTCACTAAAAAAAATAAAATATTAAATCCCTGTGTGCATTAAAAACATTTTGCAACAGAGTGAAAAGAAAACCTACTGACTAGGAGGGAAAAGAACCACTTGGCACTACCATTTCAGGCAAGGGTCTCATATCAAAAGTTTACAGAATCCTACAGGGCCTCCACAAGAAAGAGACCAATCAAACAGTGATAAAATGGGCAAAAGACATGGAGAGAATTTTCTCAGAGGAGGATATTTGGATGGCCAACAGAGAGATGAAGAAATGTTCACTATTATTGACAATAAAAGAGGTGCAAATCAAAACATACTGAGATACCTTTTCACTCAAGTAGCAGTGGCAAAGTTTAACAAGAAAGCAAGTATTAAGTGTTGGAGAGAATGTGGCAAGAAAAAAAAAAGATAGGAACTCTTATACATTGTTGGAGGAATTATAGAATGGTACAAGCACTCCGGAAGACAGTTTGGTGGTTCCTCAGAAAGCTGAACATAGAAATTCCATATGATCTAGCTATTCCACTGCTTGGATTATACCCTGAGAAAATGAGAACTGAGACATAGAGACTTGTGCGTAAATGTTCATAGCATTATTCACCATTGCAAGAATATGGAAACAGCCCCAAACATCCAATCATGATGGAATGGATAGAGACATTATGGTACATTCACATGACAGAATACTAGATAGCATGTAAGAGCAATGATTTTGTAAATCACTTCCTAACTTGGGAAGGACTGGAGAGCACTATGATAAGGGAACTAATTCAGTCCCATAAGAACAAATATTGTATAAGACTGCTATTGTAAAAACATGTATGAGAATGCAAGGTGGGTTAGTGGGAAGCAGAGGAGTGAGGATGGGCAGGGGAGGGTAATCATAAGGTCACACAATTTGATGGGTGGAGGGAGAGGTGGATAAATGAATGGGAAAGATCTGGTGTGAAAAACAATGTATGCAGATTTTGTAAGTAAACCAGTACAAAATAAAAATTTACTTTGGGGGACCCATGTTGCTGCCATGCTAGGTGTGGTGGTGACAGGGAGGGTTGTGAGCACCTGTGGGCTTACAAGGCAGAAAGGTAGACAAGCCCCAATACCAGGGTCTCTCACCAGTCTACACCCTTGTGACCCTGGACTCCATGCCAAAGGCTGCCATGCCGACGTCATGCCTGTTGTTTTTAGATTCAGTCAAGTACAACTCAGCTACTCTGTTAACAGCAGGTCTAAACCCTGGTCTGCCCTGTGTCACCCTCACAGTCTCACCCGTTGCTACAGTCACTGTGTCAGACTATCTGGTTGAAGGTCTTCCTCTCCTTCACCATTCTTGCACCTTTCAAAGCATGATGTCCTTCTCCAAGAAACAGCCTTTCCTAACAACATCCTCTGAGTATGTGAGTTGAAGCCTTGTCTTCTTTGCCCCCAAGGAGCTCTCTGGCTGCACTTTTTCCAGAAAAAAAAAAAAAGGACATATCTGTGTATTCTTTTGGCAATCCATGGGATATTTAGTACTCTTCTCCAATACCATGGCTCAAAGGCATCAATTCTTCTCCTATTATCTTTATTCATTGTCCGGCTCTCAGATGCATAGCAAGTGATTGAAACAATCATTGTCTGATCAGCACACCTTAGTCTACAAAATGACATCATTTCTCCTTCATCATTAGAGGAGGGATCTAATTGTACCCTTTCCCATTACAATATGTCTCTTGATCTCCTGACTGCTGTTTCCAAGGATGTTGATTGTGGATCTAAATAAGTGGAATTCATTGACTGTTTCAATCTTTTCACAATCTTTTCACTACCTATCATTCCAGTGGTGAGTTCCTGCCCTAGACCTTCATATTTGCTATTCAAAAGCCACCTGTACTAGACCTGGTGCTTGTCTGCCCACCTTATACCACACCTTCTCTTCCTCACCTGTGTGGACACACATCTGAACATTTTGCTCCCGGGCTCTTTCTACCACCCAGCTTAATGGGAGTATTTTGTTTTGTCTTGTCCTTCCTCACAATAAAATGAGTAGGGCCAGGGCCCAAACACAAATACTCCCTAACCTACAGTAGCCACTGGATATGTATTTAGAAAACCCTCTGTAAGAAGGACTGATGTAGAGGCTCTAGCAACGGCTCAAACAATGGTGTGGATGGTGCAGGCCCTGACATTCTTTCCTTCTGTTTTATCTAAATGAGAACCAACTCTATGCTACCTAACAAGAACCTCAAACCAGAATGGACCCACTCTCGTCTAGTGGACTTTGACTCAGATTGACCCTAGAGATGGAGTAGAACTTCCCCCAGAGGGTGTCTGAGGCCATAACTCTTGAAGGAAGCCTACCGCCTCTTCTTTCTAGGGCTCTGGGAGGTTTGAGGCACCAATCTTTTGATTAGCACCTTATTCACAATATTCTTAGAGATCCTTGCAACAGTAACATATCATTGTTAGTGTGTGAAATTATGAATGACATGCCCAAATTTTTTTCTTTTAAACAATGTTTAAATTACCTAAGCACATGCAGTTTTTCAAACATGTACAATTCATGAATATTGGTGGGGAAAAGCTGTGCTGTGGAGGCCACTGGAGCTGGGTTGAATTTCGATGCTGACTTCTGGGAGACCTAAGCCTGTCTGGAATCATGAGCATCTCGGGCCTCATTTCCTCACCATCTTATAGGTGGAGCCCAGGCACAGATACAAATAAACAGCAGTTATTACTGTTGTTGGTGGTGGTGGTGTGTGTTGTCGAGTTGCTTGTGACTTTTAGTGATCCTCTGTATAAGAGCCCTGAAATCGCTCTATCTTGTGCCAACTTTATTGTCTCTGACACACCAACCCTCTTTAACCCAGTGACTAAAATCAGTCTTATCTAGGGTCTTTCTCCCTTGTGCTGTCCCTCCACCTTCCATGCATGATGTCTGTCTCCAAGGACTGGGCCCTTCTTGCAACATGCCTATAATATGTCAGACAAAGCCTTAGAATCCTTGCCTCCAAGGAGCAGCCTGCTTTCACCCTCTCCAGGATGAAACTGTTTGTTCTCCTGGCAGTCCATGGGGAAAAAAATATTTTTTTTAAAAATAAAATAAAAATTGTCTCTCAAGTATGAGGAGAAAATATGATATCTTAAATCAACAGAAATCAAGACAGTTTGTTAAAAACAGACGAACCTTACACAAAAGGCCCTTTAAACAGTGAAACAACAAAATCAGAAACAAGCTGAGATCACAACAAAGGGTATCATCAGACAGAACCCAATTCAGGTAAAGAATTCTAAAAAAATAAAGGGAGAGAAAAGTAGATACATAACTTTAATATGGAAAGGAAGTCAAGACAATACCAAGCAAGATAAGACAGAATTAAACTTGAGAAGATAAAAATATATTTCAAGTTAAGCAAACAAACAAAAAAGTTAACAAACCCATGCAACAAAATTAAAAACAAAGAAAAACAGAAACGTAATAAATATACCTGGGACCAGTGAAGATCCCCCTGGACAAATAAGCTCCCAGCCAAGTCTCCTACTCATGACCAGTGAGTATTCCAGGCAAGTTTGTTCCCAAGAAACAGCTAGTGAGCCAGGTAAATTCACTTCCCAAGATCAGTGAGCCCCTCAGGCAAGCCCAGATCAGGGACCAGTGAGGACATTAGGCATGTCTCCTGCCCAGAACCAGCGAGTGCCTCAGGCAAGATCCCAACCTGCCTTGCAACTCAAACTAGAGCCACTCAGGCCAATGTTCAACCCACCCACCTACCCAACTCAACCTGGATTCTCTTCAAAGAGACTAACGGTGAAAATTACAGTCAGGATATTGTTTTCATAAAAATAAAAGCTAGAACCTTGCCTTTCAGATACAACAGAAGCTGCCTGATTTATATATATATATATATATATATATATATATATATATATATGAAATCTAGAAGATGACAATTAAACAGCAATCAGGTTCAAACATTGTGGAAAAACAAAAGTAAATCTCTTAACATAAGGACAAATACTATATAAAGCCATTATTGTAGAACATGTATGAAGATCCAAGGCTAGGAGGGGGTAGCAGATTGGTGAGGACGGGGGGCGAGGGGGGGCTTAATCATAGGATCACCCAATTTGATGGGTGGAGGGAGGGGTGGGTAAATGAAACGGGGAAGATACAGTGTGACAAACAAAGTATACGAACTTTGTAAGTAAACTAGTATAAAATACTTTTTTTCTTAATTCTTGGAGACAAAAAAGAAGAAATACACTGACATGGATTTTCAAGAACTTGTATTGAAAAAGTTGTGAATGATAGGAAAAAAGATATGAAACTATAAGTGAAGTTGTTTTGTTTTTGATTGCCTTTGAGTCCAGCATGACTCAGCTACCCTATGAGCAAAAGGCCTGAAGCCCCTCACAACTATCAATATTTATCAAAGTCATAGAGTTTGCAGAGGCATGTTGTTTAGGAAGTGGGTGCCACTCCTATTTCATCAGTAAAGATGTAAAAACATTTTAAAAATCATCATAAGAGAGATTGTACAGCAAATACAGTACTAGAATCAACATATAAGTATGAAAATGCATCTGGAATAACATCTGTCTAAAAGCAGACAGCCCAGAGGGGGTTGGGAAACAAAGGGTGGGGGGAAGCAGACAATCCTATTAAATAACGATAACAACATGTTGAAAAGTTAGGGAGAAAGGACACATCCCTGAGACATGTTGGTTTTGTTTTTTTTTTTATTTGGATCACAGGCCTGAGTAGCTGTGATTCAGGCTGAGTTGTAGGTCAGGTTGTTGTCTTGCTTGTTGCACTTGCTGATGCTGGGGGGCGGGGATGAGAATGGACTTGCCTGATGACCTCATGCAGTGTTTCCTTGCTCTGTCCGGAGAACTGTTTCCTGGTCTCAGTGTAGGTTTCTCATGAGAACAGTGAAGTGGTCTCAGATTCCCATTGTTTTAAAGGTTAGTCACAATTTGTTGTGATCCACAATTTATTGACTGCCTCTGGACAGTCAATAAAACGCGAATAGACATTGTCCAGGTACTCTATGCTTTCAGCCAAGATCCATCTGACATTGGCAATGAAGTCCTTAGTGGTACCCCCTCTTCTAAATCTAGCTTGTATTTCTGTCAGTTCTCTGTTAATGTACTGTTTCAGTTGTGTTTTGGGTTGTTGTTTTTATAATTTTCAACAGTATTTTGCTTGCATGTGATATTAGTGATTGTTGTTGTTGTTGTTAGGTGTCATGTTGTCGAGAATGACTCACACCAACCACGTGAACAGCAGAACCTATGGATAATCTTCAACAATATTTTACTTACATGTGATATTAGTGATTCTTCTTGTTGTTGTTCTTAAGTGCCGTGGTGTCAAGTACGACTCACACCAACCCTGTGAACAACAGATCTGAACCTTGTCCTGTCCTGTGCCAAATTCTCACTTCCTGACACACTATAGCTCATTGTGGAAGTTACCGTGTTAATCCATCTGGTTGAGGGTCTACCTCTCTTTCATTTACCCTCCACCCTTCCAAGTATCCTGTCTCTCTCCAAAAAATATCCCCTCCTAGCAACATGCCCAAAGTATGTGAAGTGAAGCCTCTTCATCCTTGCCTCCAAAGAGCACTCGGGCTGCACTCTCTCCAAGACATATTTCTTTGTTCTTTTGGCAGTCTGTGGAATATTCAGTGCTCTTATCCAATACTATAACTCAATACTGTTTGAAAATGTTCACATTCAGTTGGACCACCTTTTTTTGGAATGGGAATAAATATGGATCTCTTCCAGTCAGTTGACCAGATTTCTTAGCACAACCTGATAAGCATTGTCCAGGTCTGCATCTGTCTGTTGAAATATGTCCATTGGTATCCTCTCAATTTCTTTTTTGTCAATTCCTTCAAAACAGCCTTATTTCTTGCCAGTTCCTTTAGAGTAGCTTGAACTTTCTCCTTCATCACCATTGCTTCTTGATCATATATTGTTTCTGTGTTGGCAAATTCTTTTTTGTACATTGACTCTATGTACTCCTTCCATCTTCTTTTGATGTTTCCTAGATCATTCAATATTCTTCCCATATTATCTTTTAAAATTCAAACTCAAGACTTGAATTTTATTTTCATTTCCTTCAGCTTGAGAAATTCCAAACTAGTTCATCTTTTTTTTATTTCTGACTCCAGCTCTTCAGAGGTTTGACTTTATGAAGAGGAATGTAGCATCAGTATCGAAGTAAGATCCATCAACAACCTGTGCTATGCAGATGACACAACCTTGTTTACCAAAACTGAGGAGGACCTGAATCTTTGTCTGCAAAAGATCAAGGACATCAGTCTTCGATATGGATTGAAGGTCAACATCAAGCAAACAAAGATTCTCAACACTGAGCCAATTGGCAACATCATGATAGATGGAGAAGATATTGAGATTGTTAACAATTTCACCTTGCTCAGATCCACAATCAACACTATTGACACCAGAAGTCAGGAAATCAAAAGAAGAGTTGCACTGAGAAAGTCAGTTGTCAAGGATTTCTACTGAGTACTGAAGAGCAATTATGTCAGTGTAGACACTAAGGTGCACCTGATTCAGTCTTTGCAATTACTTGTTAGGCATCAGAGAGCTGGACAATGACTAAGAATGATAGAAGAAGTATTTATGCCTTTGAGCTGTGGTGCTGAACAAGAATATTAAATATGTAATAGACTGCCAAGAGTGCAAACAGGTCTGTTCTAGAGAGAGTAAAACCAGGTTGCTCTTTGTTAGCAAAGATTTTTAAATTCCACCTCACATACTTGGGTCATGTTGCCAGAAGGGTCGAGTCCTTGGAGAAGAACATCATGCCTGAGAGAGTAAGGTTCAACATAGGAGAGGAAGACCCTGGATGAGGTGGATTGACACAATGACCGTGGTAATGGGGACAAGTCTGTTGGAGACTGTGAGATTGGTTTAGAATTCGGCATAGTTCAGAGCTATTGTTCATAGGGTCACAGACCCTATGACTATGAGTCATAGACAACTCGACAGCACATAACAACAATGATACGTTATTTTAAGTTGGAACTGATGAATATTGACCCTCCAGGGGATTTTCGAAGGCTATAAATTGCAAGGAAGGAGACTCCCCTTCTTTCTTCTGTGGAGCTGCTCGGGGAATCAAACTAGCTGCTTTGGGGTTAGCAGTATAACCTCTTAATCACTAGCCCTCCCAGAGCTCTCTAAAATAAACAATAGCATCTCTTAAAGCAGTAATCTAATTTTTTTTTAAAAAAAAAAGGCAACAGACAACATTTCCCTAAAGGAAAAATGAACATGAACATTCAGGAAGCAGTAGACAAAAGAGAAGAGGAACCCAGGGGGAGATGTGGAGAATGTACACAAGTCATGGAAACCTTAATGTACAAATTATTGACTTGAAAACTAATCTGTAAAAGCTCAGTAAAAGCACATTTTTTAATCTAGTGAAATAGCTGACATTAAGCTTCACTTTTTCTGTTGCTTTTTTCACAATTGACAGAATGAATATACCAGTTTTAGTCCAAGCATATGCTTGCAACCCTACTTTAAAACACATGAACAAAATGAGTACACATGACAGTTTCCTTAATCTCCTGAAATAGCCACTAATTTCTCAAATTATGTTCTCTTTGTTCAAGGCAGGGTCTCTCACAGAAAAGGTATATAAGGGTTTCTCCTATAATTGAAAACTGCATTCACTTAAAAATTACTCAATGCCACAATTGACATTTCAATTATATAGTTCTTCTTGCTTCTACTTTTAATGGAGGCTATACAGCAAAAGGCAGATACCAAATATGTTCCCTAAAAGAATTTAAATTGGTTGTGTTAATCTCTCTCTGACTTCAAGACAATGTTTAAAAATAAATGTTGGGCTTAGCATTTTACAAATGCTTTTTAAAACACACCCCTTCATCTTTTGGACATTGCCAGAAATTTTGGGTTAGGCACAACTCAACAAAATTACAATCTTCCAAGAAAGTTTCTATATCTTTCTTCTTGATCACTCAGTAGCTTCCTTGATAACAGTATCACCCAGGTGGCCTTCTTTTCAAGAACTGCTATCTTGAAATTCACCTCTCTAAATATAACCTCCCATTTTGCTATCACCTTCCCTGCTTTTTCTCTCCTATTAAACTTAGGCTTTTCATTGTTCTCTTCTATACATTTAACTCTCTCTTTTCTAGCCCAGACTTTTTTTTTCTATTTTTTAATTAATATTCATTTTAATGAAAATTTACAGAGACTTTGGATTTCCATTCATTCATTGTTGCACTTTTCTCCCTGCCCACTGCCCCGCCGTACATTCTTCTCTTTGAAAAGTAAAAAAAAAAAAAAAAAAAAAAAAAAATTGTTTTACCATCCCTCCCTCCTGGTCCACTCCACTATGCAGCCTTCACTCTGGACTCCTGTCATGACAGTAATACCTAATCACATATCCCTTTTAAACAGTTTTCTCCCTCATCTGTTTCAATGCAGTATACATTATTTATCCCATCTTTCTCAGTCTCCCCTCAACCCTGATGTCAGTCCTGTTTTACAACAGATAATCCAGACTTCTTAAAATGTAAGCCCACGCCCTTTCCAGAATAGGAAATCATCAAAACACAAAAAACACGTCATCAATAGAGAATTCTTATTATCCATAAATTCACATTTGTAAGTTCACACACTTCCTAAAATGGATTCGCAAACTTAAAATCAATATTCACTGAAAATCAATCATTCACAGACACGCAACAAGTGATGAAAATTTGAATAGCTTGATTTCCACAGTCCTGAGTTAAGTTGAACAAGTTGATGCTCTGGCTTCCTGCTTTAACTTTCACATTGTAAACTAGCATCCTTTTGTGGTCTAATTTGTTTTTCAAATGCTACTTTTTCACATTTTTCTAGATATTTTCACTGTTTGAGGTTGTCCCCAAGCATATTACATATTAATATTCCTAAGCACAAGCAAACAGTGATATGCCTTGTAGAAAAACTTGTTAGATTTATTTCATCCAAGCATAGACTACAGTGCTGTTCTTAGGCATGAGGGTATGCAAATAATAAATCAACATTGTATGTTAAATAAGATTCTTTATTAACTATACAAAAGTATATGACCCTGTGGGTCATAACACGTTATGAATAGCATAATAGTTTTGTTGCTGTTGTTAAATGCCATCATCTCAACTATGTCTTATGAAAAATAGATTAGAATTTGTCCTAGAGTTTAGAGTAACAGGGTAGAAAACCGAAATTACAGAACATTTAGTCACACACAATGAGACACTAGTTCAAATGGGATAATTGATGCCTTTGAGTTATGGTGCTGGAGAAAATTTTTAAATATTCTGTGCACTGCTAAGTGAACAAACAGGTCTGTCCTAGAGAGAGTGAAACCAAGATGCTTCTTGGAGGCTATGATTTTGAAGCTCTGTCTGACATACTTTGGGCGTGTTACAAGGAGAGACCAGTCCTTGGAGAGGGTTATCATGTTTGGGAGAGTGGAGTGACAGTGCCAAGAGAGGAAGACCCTGGATAATATGACTGGGGTAATGGGAGTAGGTGTGTCAGAGGTGATGAAATTGGCTCAAGATAGAGCAGGGTTCAGAGCTGTTGTACATAGAGTCACTATGAGTCAGAGTCAACTCAATGTCATATAGCAACGGCTATCTTTATGCTGAGCCAATCATTGGAGAAGCTGGACTCTATGAAGAAGAATTTGTGATGAAGATTGGAAGACTTATCAACAACCTGTACTGTGTAGATAACATTAACTTGCTGAAAGTGAGGAGGACTTGAAATGTTTGTTGCAGAAAATCAAAGACTATTGCCTTCAATACAGACTGCATTGCAACATCAAAAAGACAAAAATTCTTACCATTGATATAAAGCAACATCATGATAGATGGAGAAAAATTGCAGTTGCCAACTATTTCCTCTAACCTGCATCCACAATCAACCCCTTGGTAGTAGCAGTCAGATCAGGAGAAATACTGTCCTAGGAAAGTCTGTAGTCAGGAGCCTCTCCAAATTATTAAGGAATAATGATATACTTTAGTTTGAAGACTAAGGTACACCTGATTCAGGTCATAGTCTTTTCAATCACCTGCTATGCATCTGAGAACTGATCAGTGAATAAGGATGACAGCAGAAGAATTGATGGGTTTGAGCTGTGGTGTTGGAGAAGAGTACTAGATATCTCATAGACATCCAAAATAAAATGCATTATGTGCCTTGAAGAAAGTATGGCCAGGATGTTCCATGGAGACAAATATGACAAAGCTTCATCTCACATACTTTGGGCATGATACTACCAAAAGGCTATTCCTTGGAGAGAGGCAATGAAATAGGGGAAGGCCCTTGACAATATGAATTGACACAGTGACTGCAGCAATGGGCTCAAGTGTGTCAGAAATTATGAGGATGGTACAGGATCGGTAAGGGTTCAGATCTGTTGTTCATAGGATTGCTATGAGTCATGTGATTTAAAATCAGAAAAAAAGTGTGCATCACATCAAGATTGTATACTTCCACCACATTAGTATGCTGAGCAAATAATCGGAGAAACTGGGCTTTCTCAAGAAGAATGTAGCATTAAGATTGGAGGAAAATTAATTGACACCCTGCAATATGCAAGTGACACAATTTTGTTTTCTGAAAATAAAGAGGTCAATCTCCCATAAAGATAAAAGACCACAGCCTTCAGCCTGTGTATTACTTCTCAACATAAAAATAAAAACTCTCACATCTGGACCAACAAGCCACATCATAAGAAATTGAAAGTTAAAGTTGTCAGAAATTTCATTTTACTTGGATCCACAATCAACACGCATGCAAACATCAATCAAGATATTGAAGGCTGTATTGTATAGGACAAATAGGTTGAAGCAGGAGAAACAATATAAATGTCCAACCAAAACGGAATGGATTGGAAAAGTGTGGTACATTCACACAATGGAATACTATGCAGCACTCAGGAGAAATGATCTTTAAAAAATACTACACAATTTGAGAGATACTGGAACTGGAGAGCATTTTGTCAAGTGAAATAACTCAAACTTGTGAGGACAAATACTGTATAATGCCAATATTATAAAATGAGACGAATAACTAGTAAAATGCATGGGGATCGAAGGAGGGAAGGGGTGGGAGCACCGGGGTGAGGAAGGGTAGGGGTGAAATCACAAAGTTGCACAATTTGCTGGGTGGAGGGAGGAGGGAGATGGTAAAGGAAATGGGAAAGATGTGAGGGGAACCTAAAAGGACAGGGTAGTGGTGGGCACAGTCCAATGAAGATTAATTTTTCAAAACATAATCAATGAGAATGATCGTATGAAGCACAATGTGAATTAATAATAGTGTGAAACACAATGCATATGAACTTTGGACTTTGTAAACAGACCAATATAAAATATTTTTTTAAAAAATATTTATTTGAAATGTTAGAAAGCAAATAGAGAATTTTGGTGACTAAGCATGCCTGATAGATTGCATATAAAGCCTGAACTATGTAAAAGAAAGAATGAAGAAGAATTAAAGTATTTGAATGATTATGTTGGCAAAGCATAGTGAACATAGCATGGACTGACAGAAGAATGAACAAATCTGTCTTGGATGAAGCACAGCCAGAATGCTCTTTAAAAGCAAAGATAGAGAAACTTTGTCTCACTTACCTAAAGCGAATTACCAGGATGGAAAGATTCCTGGAGAACATTATGCCTGATAAAACCGAAGGGCAGTGAAAACGAGGAAAACTCTCAACAGGACAAATTGCCACAATTATGGGCTCAAGCACAGCAAACTTGATGAAGTGGCTTCCTGTCTGGTCAAGGTCTCATTCTGTTCTGAGTAGTGTCACTATGAATGAGAGCTGGCTCCCCAGCACCTAACAACAAGGTGCCTTTAGAAACACATAAACAATTGAATAGTTGATGAAAATGTTGTGATCAGAGATGTTGACAGTTAAATAATCCTATCTTTTCCACAGAAGCAATGGCTCTATATTTGTTAATTCAATGTTCACAGCAACTTTATAGAGCATAACTTAACTGTTAACTGTGTTTTTAGGTGTCAATGCTCCCTAAATTAAAATTCATGTTCATAAATTTTAAATAGCATTTCTGAAAATAAGAATACCTAAAACAACCGATTACCTAGGCAAAATAGATCTAAGTGTTCTAGTTAAAGTGTTTGAAATCACCTGAAAGCAATAGGATCATTGGGATAAATGTTCAAAGTAATTGTAAATCAAAACAACATCATTAGCATTCTCCTGAGTTATGGAAATGGTGCCATGTTGTACAAACATAGGTGTCTTGCACTGTGTGGAGTGTTGGTTTTCTTCATAGGCTCAGTTCAAACCAAAACGGAGCCACAGATGTCTTTGACAACCTTCAGTAATTCTACTCTAATTCTTCACTACAGGGGGTTTCTGATTTCTGCAGGACTAGAGACTATTTTCATTAAAAGAAACTGTTTTTATTTTACCTTTTAAAAAAAATCAGCAACCTTCTTGTCCACACAGAATGCATTCAAAGAACTGTGGCTCAAATAGACCAACAATAACTGCTTCAATTTAGATTTTGTACTTCCTAGGCAATACCTTTCCCCCCCCCGCCAAGGTTATTTTTCTTTCTCCTTTGAATATTTTCCAGATGCTCTGCACTAAGCATGAACTTTCACATTATTGTTGTTATTGTCGTTATGTGCCGTCGAGTCATTTGCAACTCATAGCGACCCTATGTACCACAGCCCTAAACACTGCTCTATCCTGCTCCGATTGCACTGCCTCTGACACACCCATCCCGATTACCCCAGTCACTGAATCAATCCACCTCATAGAGAGTCTTCCCCATCTGCGCTGTCCCTCCACCCTCCCAAGCATGATGTCCCTCTCCAAGAACCTGTCTCTCCTTGCAACATGTCCAAAGTATGTCAGACGAAGCCCCAGAATCCTTGCCTCCAAGGAGTAGCTTGGTTTAACCCTCTCCAGGATGAATCTGTTTATTTTTTTGGCAGTCCAGGGTACATTCAATACTGTACTCCAGACCACAGCTCAAAGGCATCAATTCTCCTACTATCTTCCCTAGTCATTGTCCAACTCTTTGATGCATAACAAGTGACCATGCCCTGTATCAGGCACATGTTAGTCTCCAGAGAGACACCATTGCTTTTGAGTACTTTAGGGAGGTCCCTAACAGCAGACTTTCCCATCGCAATACGTTTTTTTATTTCCTGGCTACTGGTGCCAAGAGTGTTGACCGTGGAGCCGAGCAAACTGAAGCTGTGAACAATCTCAATCTCTTCCCCATCCATCCTGATGCTACCAATTGGTCCAGTGGTGAGAATCTTTGTCTTCTTGACATTGAGCCTCAGTCCATATTAGAGAAGCGAATATTAAAGCAGACACCCAAAGAATACATATGCTGCTGAAGAAGCTTTCTCACCCAAATTTCTACAGACTCCTAGACTCATTTCCAGCACAGTCAAAAATTTTAGCCTAGCAGAATCCATTTTGCTTTCTGTTCCATAGATACGTGAAACTGGGCCAAATCAAGAACATTATTAACAATATAGGTAATAGTATTTATTTTGTAGAGTCCTTTCTTCTGATCCTTCTCATATTTGTTCTTCGTTGTGTGGTAAGCAGAGCCTCTAGTGCCTTGATAAGGCACCGTGCTGCGAACACAAAAGCATGCGGTTCTAATCCACAAGCTGCTCCTTCAGAGAAAGATGAGCAATCTCTACTCAAGCTATTAAACTGCCTCTGCAAATCTGCTCTGAGTCATTTCTGACAGAGCAATATGCAACAAGAACAACAACTATGTTAAAGGCAAGTAAATGAAGACTAAATTTAGCAACATAACTTCTGTGAGGATTTTCTTTAGCCAGATAGCAGTGTCAGAATTAAATTCAAGTTCAGAGTCTTCTGTCGCATACTATTCTCCTGAATAACAGTGTTGGAAAACTAAGAACAAAAATTTTCGCAAAAAAACATAAACAGACAAATGTGAGAAAAGAAACAACAGAGGCATTTATATTGGGCAAGTATGTGAGAAAAAATAGCTACCAACTGGCAACATTGCTTAAACAATATTCTACAGAACACAACAGTAAAGTATATAATTTTAAATCATTATACACTGTTAACACTAGAGCAACAAATACCATGGTAAGGAATTCCATGCAATATTGCTAGAAAATCACATTTTTACTTCCTTTTAATATCACCAAAACATTGCAGGCTGCTTACTTCCGAGCCAACATTGTTCCTGTTGCTGTTGTGTATTGTTGATTCAGAGCCAACCTTTAGCTGGCCCTCCAGTGTGTTTCCAGAGGAAGTTAATCATGCCAGAGTATATTGCCCCTCCTTTCTCCCCGAGAGGAGTTGGTGAATTTGAACCACATACCCTCAGGATTGCAACACAGCCTCTTACCACTAAGCCACCAACATAGACAAGTTGAATAAATTCTTGCACTATAAAAAGGTCAAATACTTCTCAACCAAGTATAATGTATTCAAAATATATTTTGATATTAATAGATTTAGGTTCTCTCTTTCTCTCTCAAGTGAAAACTCCTTTTTAAATTTTTTTTATTTTTCATTTTATACTGATTTATTTACAAAGTTCAAATATATTTTTTTCATACAAGATATTTCCCATTTCCATACACACACACATATCAAATCGTGTGATCCTATGATGAACAGTCCCTCTCCCTGCCCAACCTCACCCCTCTGCTTCCACACTCTGCCCCGTTGGATCTTCATACTCATTCTACAATAAAGGTTTTATACAGTGTTTGTCTTTATGCGCTTGAGTTAGTTCATTTAGTTAGTTCATGCTCTCCAGTACCTCCCAAGTTAAGTAGTAATTTACAAAATCATTGATCCTGTGTGCTACATAGCATTCAATTGTGCAGCCGTACCACAACTTCTCAATCCATTCGTTTGTGGTTGGACATCTGGGCTGTTTCCACGTTCTTGCAATGGTGAATAACACTGCTATGAGCATTGGTGTACAAGTCTCCATTTGAGCTTCAGTTCTCTTTTTCTAGGGGTATATTCCAAGCAATGTAATAATAGCTGGGTCATATGGAATGTCTGTGTTCACCTATTAAGAAAGCACCAAACTGCCTTCCATAGTGGTTGTACCAATTTACAATCCCACCAACTATTTAAAAGAGTTCCTATCTTGCCACTTACTCTCCAACATTTATTAGACTTTGCCACTGCTACTGAGATGAGATGGTATCTCATTGTGGTTTTAATTTGCATCTCTCTTATTGCCAGTGATTTGAAGCATTTCTTCACATGTCTGTTGGCTGTTTGAATATCTTTCTTTCTTAACTGAACTTTTTTTTTAAATTTTTTTTTAACTGAACTTTTAAAAGGATCCTGGAGGGTGTTTTTTGTTTACTTGAAAGCTTGGGGTGATTTGGGTGCATCTAATTACGAATAAGCTGATTAACTGTTTCTGATCTCATTTACAATCAGCTGTGGGTGGGAAGCCTTTTGGGCAGGCAAATAGGATCTGGTGACTAGGCCTTTGTATTTAAAAGTCAGTTGGGTCTTGCCTGAGGATGAATGAGCCTTTAGCTTGGAGGTGGATCTTGGAGGGTGTTTTTTATTTACTTGAAAACTGGAGATAAATTGTTTGGGTGCTTCTGATTGTGTTGACAATCAACTATAAGCTGATTAACTGACTCTGATTTCATTTACAATCAGCTGTGGATGGGAAGCTGATTAACTGTTTCTGATCTCATTTACAATCAGCTGTGGATGTGAAGCCCCTTGTATAGAAAATGGTTTTTAGAGCCTGTAAATAAAACAGGAGGAAAGTTCCCATCTTTCTCCCACAGAGAAGCTGGTGGATTTTAATCACCCACTTTAAAGTTGGCAGCAAAATTCTTTACCTCTAGTATACCAGAGCTCCCTATAATAGCATCTTATTTATATTGTAATCTTCCAAACCTTAAAGCTAAGGAACAAAATTGAGAAACTTCTACAAAGGTTTAGATAGTAAATTGAGAGTTTGAGAACTATGTTGTAAGGACTTTTGAAAATGGTATTTGTATCTATTGCCTTACCCTCTGTGCCCCTCACCCAGGAAGTATGGTCTCCAGCTGCCTCAACAGATATATTGTTCACTTGTTGATCAGCACCTGACAGAAAGAGAGAGAGAGAGAGAGAGAGAGA
This sequence comes from Elephantulus edwardii, assembly GCF_000299155.1. Taxonomy (NCBI): domain Eukaryota; kingdom Metazoa; phylum Chordata; class Mammalia; order Macroscelidea; family Macroscelididae; genus Elephantulus; species Elephantulus edwardii. Next base: position 5,169,984 of record NW_006399849.1, on the reverse strand, counting down.
GAGAGAGAGACAGAGAGACAGAGAGACAGAGAGACCTGGACAGACAGAGCTAACCAGACTGGAGAGAAACTGTGGCAAGTCATAGTCTGGCAGAACCCTGAAGACAGAGACAGAATTAAAGGTTTTACTTGGAGGAAGAGTTGACTTGTGAGTGCTATGAAACAAAGCTTGCTGGAGAGTAAGCAAAACAGAGGCTTCTTGTATATGTGTTACTGAACCAACCTGGACTTTCATTTGTTGATTGAGAAACTTTCTGAACTAATTGAGGGATTGTGTCTTTTTGTTACTTTTGCTATTCAGAAAAGCTTGTATTTTCACTCTGAGCTATCATTTGCCTTCTCTATGCCCCACCCCACCCCCAGCCTATTTATAATGTGAGTGAAGTCAAGTCTGTGAACCAATTGGCAACAAACATCAGACTTATTGGTTAGAAGAAGTAGGTGTGAGGAGCAGAGTGGGATGGGGAGGAGAAGCATGTCTGATCTTATAGTTATTTGTTTGGTACCACAGATGTTGTTTAAGAGAAGAGTTCCCCTTTGTGAAGCTGATGGAAGTCAGACTCAGCCTTCCACACATCGCATTTGCTCTTATAGGACCATATCGCTTCTATCACATCTATTCAACTCTGCCATTTTAACACCCACATACCAAACCCCAGCTATTTTGTTATGCATTTACATAAAAGCATGGCTATTTTCCAATAAAATGTAATTTTTAAAAAAATGTACTTACCTATAAGCTACACTCTACCAATTCCTGCTCTAAATCCTAACCTTCACCTTGAAGGAAAAATGCACTCATTTTATTTATCTTCCGGAGACAATGAAACTCTTAAGTGAATGACTATTTCTCATTTAAACACAATTTACAGAACTTGAGTCATTTGCTTATTTGTAGCATAGCAATACAGAAACAGGATAGTAAGCAAACTGAAAGTCATAAACCTACAGAATATAACTATGGGACTGAAATAGAAAAGCACTCTGGCTTCTTAATACAGAGGTAAATTTCACTCCTTACTCTACTGATCCAAGGAAAATTAAATTCTTGACAACTTCAATTTTTACTCAGTTTATTATGATTTTATTAATGGTTCACTTACAAGAACTTTTCTTTATGTTTAGGTAAGGGAGTTCTAGTGGCTTAGTGGTAAGAACCTCTGTTGCAATACAAAAAGCATGCAGTTCAAATCCACCAGCAACCCCATGGGAGAAGATGGGCAATCTCCTCCTATGCAATTAACTGCCTCAGAAAACCCACTGGGGAATCAGCTATGGGTGGGTTCTGACTCAACAACATATGACAAAACAACCCATTTAGGTATAATCCATACTTTCAGCTTAATTAGTAAATACTTCCTATTTTCTTCCTTTTCTGTAAGCAAGGTTGTGTCGTCTGCATATTGCTGGTTGGTTGATCATGAGTTTACCTCCAATTCTGATGTCATATTCTTCTTTACATACATGTCAACACCCACAGAAGTAGCAGTCAAGAAGTCAAACAAAATGTTTCAACAGGAAAATATGTTGTCAATGACCTCTTTAAAGTGCTAAAGAGCAGGATGTCAGTTTCAAGATTAAGATACACCTGAGCCAAGCCATAGTGTTTTCAGTTGTTTCCCATGCATCTAAAAGTTGGCTAATGAATAAAGAAGTCTAATAAAAAAATCAAGGCCTTTGAATTGTAGAGTTAGTGAAGAACATACTATGGAATTTCAAAAGAATAAACAAATCTGTGTTGAAGAAAGGGCAGTCAGAATGCTCCGTATAGAAGCAAGGATTATGAGATTGTCTCATATACTTTGTGCATATTATCAAAAGGGGCCTGTCCCTGGAGAAAGACATCATGCTTGGAAAAGCACAGTCAGGGTAAAAGAGTAAGACTATTGACAAGATAACCTGACATAGTTGCTACAGCAACATGCCCAAGCACAACAGAGGTTGTGAGGGTGGCACAGGATTGAGAATGCTTTTGTTCTGTTGTATGTAAGACTGTTAGGAGTCTCACTAAACTTCTTGGCACCAGCAACAACAACCTACCTCTTAATACCATCTTAATAACATCTTATTACTATTTTACCTATACTACTTAGAACAAAGTTATATTTTGATTCATTGTAATATGTTGTTGTTGAATTGGTCAAGTTGGAACCAATCCATAGCCTATGCTCCCAACAGGTTTTGAGAGGCAATAAATTGCATGAGTTAAGAGAGTACTCATCTTTTTCCCACAGAGAAGTTGATGGATTCAAACTATGTACCTTTGGGTTTGCAGCACAAGATTATTTTCTTTTTTAACAAGTTGAACCCACCCACATTATATCTTTTAAAAAGTAAAGGAGCCTTTTATATCTTCTCACATATTTAGTGGTTCTAATATTCTCTATTCCTTTAACTAGATTGAAATATTCTTCTGATATTATCATCCTTTCACTAAAGGATTTTAACTGGTTTGTTGGTGATGAATTATTGTGCATGTGCAAATATTCAAGCTTATTTGTTTAAATATATTTTTCCTGAGCCTAAGTTAAAAGATTTGGTTTGGTTTGGTTTGGTTGTTTCTTCTTTCACTCTCTTCTGGGTTGTTGTGTCTCCAAGGAGATGTCTGCTATAATTCTTACATTTATTCTTTTACAAGTAACGTACCTTATCCTGTCTACCTTCGTTTAAAAGTTTAAATTCATTTAAATACAAAATTCATATATATTGTTTCATTCATGTACACTGTGTTTCACAAATTCCTTCATTGACATTGTGTTTCATATAATTATTCATATACATTGTGTTTTATAAAATTAATCATCATTGATGTATGTCTTCTTCTCAAGTCCCCATTGAATAATTTTTATTCCTTCACTCCTGCAACCCACCCACTAAACTCTACTATCCTTCCCATTTTCTGCTGTTTTGCCCCCTTCCCTTTATGGGTTTTTATACAGATCTTACTAGTTTTCTATTTTAATATTATTGATCTTATGTGTCTACTTTTAAGATTTCCTCTTTATCATATATTTTTAAGCATCATAATAGCATTATAGTGTTCCTTCATAATTTTCTGTTTGTGTCTCCTAGCTTCTTGCAACCATGGGTCTACAGATATCATGAAAAGTAGACAAAAACATTGAAACATCATTTCTTCAGAGTTTTTCCTGCCTTAATTCGTTAACATCTATCCTTCTGGAATACAAATTATATATATTACAGGCCATGACTTACAGCTCAGTGATGCTCTATTTATACTTTTTCCTGTCTTTAAATGTCTACATTTGATTTTTAATAGTTTCAATTGCTATGTCTTTTCAATCACTTGCTCTGCTACCAAGAAGCAGACAGTAAATAAGGATAATAGAAGAAAAATTGACATCTTTGAACTGTGGTGTTGAAGAAGAGTACTTAATATCCTATGAAAGCCAAAAGAATACACAGATATATCTTGGAGAAAGCGCAGTCAGAGTACTTCCTAGAGGTAAGCATGGCGAAGATTCATCTGGCATACTTTGTGTGTGTTGCTAAGATATGCGAGTCCTTGGAGAGGGTCATTATACTTGAAAAGGTGGGGGGAACGGTGAAGGAGAAGACCCTCAGCCAAGTGGATTGGCTCAGTGACTACAGCAATGTGCTCGATTATATCAGAGATTGTGAAGTTGGCACAGGATAGGGCAGGGTTCAGATCTGTTGTTTTAGGGTCACTATGAGTCATATTCAACCTGAAAGCACCTAACAATAGACATTTGAGTCACTCTACCTTTTAATTCCGTCAATTGTGTCATTTCTAGGTCTATGGATCAGTTTTTCCACATACATTTTGGATCAAAATGTCTTGCTTCCATTTTTAATGGTCATAATGGTTATTCTTGCTTCCAAAAAGCATTCTGGCTGCACCCTCTCTGAGGCATATCTGTTCATTTTTTGGCTCTCAATGGGATGTTCAGTGCTCTTGTTCAACACTGAAGCTTAAAGGTGTCAATTCTTTTTCTCTCATTCTTATTAATTGTCCAGCTCTCAGATGCATAGCAAGTGATTGTAAAGACTATAGTCTGAATCAGATGCACCTTAGTCTTCAAATTGACATCAATACACCTCAATAATTTGGAGAGGTCCCTAACTGCAGATTTTCCCATTGAAATTCCCTTAGAGACAGAAAGGAGGAGGCTTCACCTCACATACTTTGGGTATGTTATTTGGTGTTATTCCTTAGAGAGGGACATGATGCTAGCAAAGCTGGAGGGTTAGCAAAGGAGAGAAAGACCCTCAACCAGGTGGACTAACAGGGTGACTACCACAATGGACTCTTGTGTGTCTGAAACTATGAGGATGACACAGGATAGAAAACTGTTCAGATCTTTTGTCCATAGGGTCGCTATGTTGTACTCAACTCAACAGAACCTAACAACAACAATAATAATGATGATTCTGAATCTTAAGTGATGACTTTCAGTTACCCAAAGAAAAGTTCCATTTAGTCACTCTAAAAGAGGTAAAACATGGAGATGTGTGGGATTCATTTAGAAAATCCAATGCATAACGATGTTGTTGTTGCTGTTGTTGTTG
>NW_006399849.1:5162377-5163279 GCF_000299155.1 Elephantulus edwardii | reverse complement strand
TATTCAATACTCTTCTCCAGCACCACAGCTCAAAGGCATCAATTCTCCTTTTATCATCCCTAGTCATTATCCAGCTTTCTAACTACAAATAAAAGATTTCACACCAATTATACAAAGTTCCGTTATCTAGAAAATCTGTTTTGTGAAATAATCTACTCCTAAGTTAATACTAACAATAAAATATCAAACGTTTAATAGTGTTGTTTTATTATTAATATATTTAATCTTTGCAATTACTTGAGGAAGTAACTACTATTATCTCATTTTACAGTTAAGTCATCTGAGCTACATAAAGGTTAATTAATGTGCCTAAGAGTAACAAAGCTACTAAATATCACAGGTGGAATATGAATCCAGATAATCTATCTGTGAAGAACATGCTACACAGAACTGAGACACTATATTATAGCCATTTGTAGGTTGTCTTTTTTCAAAGACTATAGCTTCTTGCATCTTGAAGGACACGTATGGAACACTCGGGGCTCTTAAGGCTTTTCTTTTTGTCTCAAGTGGATGTCAGCAGATGGGACTTGCCAGCCGAATTGGGGGTCTCTGGCTCACAGTCCACTGGCATTTGGGTATGCTGGAATTTAAAATTACTGGAATGCTTGGCCACATTAGCAGGCTGAGTGCTAGTGTATGGTGAACTGGTTTACACTGGATGTTATGATGTCCTCTTACATCTTGAGGAGGGACATACATGGAACGCTTGGGGCTCTTATGGTTTTCTTTTCAACCCGAGTGTCAGCAGATGGGATTTGCCAGATGAATTGGGGGTTACTTGATTGTTAATTGATTTAGGATGAATGCTTTTTGGATGAGTGGTACAGCAGAGGTCTATTTGCTCCACTGAAATAGCAGAGTTGCTGTGATGGTGGACAACTGGGCCATATGTGTGTCAA
>NW_006399849.1:5155661-5157248 GCF_000299155.1 Elephantulus edwardii | reverse complement strand
ATGGGCTTGTCAGAGGCAATGCGATTGGCACAGGATAGAGCAGGGTTTAGGGCTGTTGTACATTGGGTTGCTATGAGTCGCAAACGACTCGACAACACGTAACAACAACAACAACAAAAATGTTTTGCAATTAAAATTATGTTTTGAATGTGCCATATAAGCAAACACGTGAGAAAACTTGCAGGCATTGCTAGTGAGATTAGATAAAGATGAAAATGAAAAATGAGTGAGCCTTTCTTATTTTTCTAGGTCAAGATATAAACATTAGAATAGATTTTTATTTGTTGCCTTTGTTTCTTAAATAGCTAAATTGTAAATATAGTTCATAAGGAAGGATAATAAGTTGGCTGTTAAGATAAACTAAAGTTATAATGGCTTAATATTTAAGAAAAATATTAGAACCTAATATAATGGAGTAAAGGACAAAAATTTTTCATAATGTTTTGCTAAGGGAAAAATACCCCAATAAGTTAGATGTTTATAGAGAGGTTGATTTTAAAATCATAATTACCTAAAAAAATATATATATTGAGTGGATAATCAAGGGGAAGCTACACAAAGGCCAGGACACTGGGTTTTGTCTTCGTGTGGAGGGAACTCTTTGGGAGAGTGTTACGCCCTTGTGAGGTGATGGAAATTGGGGCTGGGTCCTGCAGATAGATTGGCCCACTTCCCTTGGACAGGGAAACACCTAACCCCCACTATGAACCTCCAAACTGCCATTTTTGCCTTTTTTCTCCCACAAGTGCGAGTTTCACCCTTTCAGGGTCTTCAGGCCTGTGGCTTTTGGGCCACAAAAACAAAACAAAAACGGGGAGGATCATCAATATACAAGAGCCTGTCAAGGAATCACTATCAACTAGTACAAGAGTGAAGTCAGGGACCAGCCACTAAATGAACCATCACAGAGAGCAGAGAAGAATTAAAGATTGGGCCACACCACTCTGCAGACCCATGACAGTAGACAAAAGAAACATTGCTTTCATTGGAGCCTTCTGTCTCCCACCATGTCTGAGACAAAGGAAGACAACAGACTTCAGGAGAGAAGACATCATCAAGAGGACATCCCACCCACACTGACAGGAGTGTGGAGAAGCAATGGGTGGATTGAGGTGGGTGGAGCCCTGAGCCATAAAACCAAGACTGGCTAGGGCAAGGGTGACAGGTGTTGGAAGGGAAAGGAAAGGGAACTAAGCTGGATGCTGGCAGAGCAGGAGTGGAAATAGGAACAAGACACAAATACCTAAGGGGGTGGCAGGAGGGAGCAACATTTGATCCGCTACCTGAATAATGATATAGGTTTCTCATTTACCATTTTAGGCAAAATTCTTGTCTGTCAAGTATTGCTTTAGAGTTGAGCATCCAGACTGAGACCGCTTAGGGAGAAGGATTGGCCATCCTCTCTCAAAATAACAGACCTCAGAAAACCCTATGTACAATAAAGCATGTTTAGAATAGACTAGCAGATATAGTGCCAGAGGCAGAATCTTCTTACTGGAAATCACAAAAGAGGAGGAACAGCTGCAACAGACACTACTGATTGGAACATGGAATATGAGAAGTATGAATGTAGGAAACTTGGAGATT
>NW_006399849.1:5152890-5154586 GCF_000299155.1 Elephantulus edwardii | reverse complement strand
TGAATAGGTATGGAGAGAGAATGTAACCTTGATACATTCACTTCTAAATTTTAAACCATGCAGCATTCCCCTGCTCTGTTCACACAACAGCCTCCTGGTCCAGTTATAGGTTCTGCATGAGCACAATTAAGTGTTCTGGGATGCTCATCCTTCTCAATGTCAGCCACAACTTGTTATGATCAAAATAGCACAAATAGACATTTTTCTAGAATTCCTTATTTTCAGTCAGGGTCTACCTGACATAAGCAGTGATATCTCTGGTGCCATTCCCTATCTATGTATTGTTCTGGCCTTTGAGCTGTGATGTTGGAGAAGAGTATCCTCTGGATTACCAACAAAACAAACAAATATGCCTTAGACAGGGTGCAGCCGGAGTGCTTTCTGGAGACTGCAATAATGAGGTTTTGCCTCACATACTATGGGAAGGTTGCTAGGAGGGCCTTGGAGAAGGACATGATGTGGGGAAAGGTGGATGGTTAATAAAGGAGAGGAAGATCCTTAACTAGGTACTGGAGGAATGTCTATCTGTATTTCAATGACTATGCAAAGGCATTTGACTGTGTGATCACACCAAATTGTGGTTAACCTTGAGAAGAATGGGGATGTGAGAACACTTAATTTTGCTCATGCAAAACCTATATTTAGACCAAAAAGCAGTAGTCAGAAGAGAGCAGGGAAACATTGAATGGTTCAAAATAATGAAAAGTGTGCATCAGATGCATCCTATCTCCATACCTTTCATTCTAGAATAGATTGGATCAGAATAAGTCATTCAGAACTTTATGAGGAGGAATGTGGCATCAGGATTAGAGTAAGACTCAACAACAACCTGCATTGTGCAGAAGACACAATCTGAAGAGTACATTAGGCATTTGCTGCAGAAAGCCAAGGACTGTAATTTTCAATATGGATTAAAATTTAACATCAAGATAATAAATTCTCACCAATGGACCACTTAGCAATTTCATGATGGATGGACAAGGGATTGAGATTGCTGTTAACTTCAACTTGTTTGGTTGCACAGTCAACACTGTTGACATCAGCAGTAAGAAAATCAAAAGATGAATTGTGCTGGGACAGTCTGGTGTCAGGGAACTCTTTAGAGTACTGAAGAGCAACAATGTCAGTCTAGAGACTAAGGTGTGCCTGGTCTAGGCCATGGTCTTACCAATTATTTGCTATCTATCTGAACAGAAGATTCCAAAAGGCAGCACAGAATGACAAAGCAAAATATTACAATGAAATGTGCAAGGAGCTAGAGTCAGAAAATCAAAAGGGCTGAACTTGTTCAGCATTTCTTAAGCTCAAGGAACTGAAGAACAAATTGAAACCTAGAGTTCCTATAATCAAGGATGTTTAGGCAGAATATTAAATGATCCAAGAGGTATTGAAAGAAGATGGAAGGAATATTCTGAGTCATTGTAGCAAAAGGAATTGGCAAATACAGAAGAATTTAATGAAATAACATTTGAGCAAGAGCCTATGATGATGAAAGAAGAAGTTCAAGATGCTTTGAAGGAAATAGCAAAAATTAAAGCCCCAGGAATAGCTGATATATCAATTGACGTATTTCAGGTAACATGCTGTCCTTGATGTGCTCACCAAGTTGTGCCAAGAAATCTGGAGAACAACCACTTGGCCAACTGACTAGAAGAGATCTATATTTGTTCCCATTCCAAAGAAGGGTGACCCAACT
>NW_006399849.1:5118518-5151417 GCF_000299155.1 Elephantulus edwardii | reverse complement strand
TGGAGGCAAGGATTTTGAGGCTCCATCTGACATACTTTGGGCACATGGCCAAGAGAGACCACTCCATGGAGAGGGATATCATGCTTGGAAAACTGATGGTACATCACAGGAGAAAAAGGCTGAGGAAGAGATGATTTTAATTTTAACAGCGACTGGGGAAATGGGATCAAGTCAGTCAGAGACAGTGAGATTGGCTCGGGATAGGGCCAGTTTCACAGCTAATGTACATAGAGTCACTATGAGTCGCATGCAACTCAATGGAACATAAAAACAAAATGGATACACTCTTTTTTCCTTGTTGCTGTGTGCCATCAAGTCAGAGCTGATCCATAGCTGATCCTCCAGACGGTCTTCTGAAGCAGTAAATCACACAGGAGGACATTGCCCATGTCTATCAGAGCAGGAGTGAATTTGAACTGCAAATCTTTGTGTTGTCAGCACAGTTCTTACTAGGAAACCACCAGAGCTCCCTCCTTTTAATTAGTTATAAGTATCATTAACTCCAGAAGTTGAGAAGAAAGAATTAATTTACCTTTTCAAAAACAGAGATACAATAGCTCCACCATTGCTCAAATAAATCCAAGATAAAAGTCTCCAAAAGCTATGTGTTCATTTTATACCAGATGAAATGGATAAATTTTGGTAATATTTACATTTGTTGCCAGTTATGTTTTCCATTTTCTCCCTATTGATCTTTAAAAATCCAAAATACAGGATTTAAATACCTGGCATTGGAGCATATATAATATGTCATCGTTGTTGTTGTTGTTTACTGTACAGTCAGAACCAACCTTTAGCTAACCTTCTTGCAGGCTTTCAGAAATAATTAACCACACGGTAAGAGATTGTCCATCCTTCTCCCACAGAGAAACTCGTGGCCTCAAAGCCTGTGCCTTTTGATTGCAGGGCAGTTTCTTGCCACTAGGCCCACCAGAGTAGAGATCTAAAATATCCCATAGTGAGATTCTCTGCTTAAAGACATAATTATTAAATTATATCAATTTCTATAATCACACTTTTCCATTGTTGTTGCTATGTGCCATCACAGCGCCAGTGAGTCAAAGAAGCCTATGTACAAGAGCTCTGAATGCTGCCATGTTCTGAGGCAATCTTACTGTCTCCAATGCACCTATTTCCATTTCCCTGTGCACTGTGTAATCCGTGTCATCCTATCCTGCACTGTACCTCCACCTTTCTTGGTCAATAATCTTCTCCAGCACCAAAACTCAAAGGAATCAATTCTTCTATCATCTTCTTCTATCCAGCTCTCTGATGCATAGTGAGTAATTGGGCAGACCATGGCCTGAATCAGGTTTACCTTAGTCTCTAGACTGACATCATTGCTTTTCAGCACTCTGGGGAGGTCCCAATTTTCCTTATGCAATTTGTCTTTGATTTCCTCATGGCTGGTGCCAAGAGAGTTTATTGTGGAATCAGTCAAGCTGAAATTGTTGCCAACCTCAATATCTTCTCTATCATGGTGTTGCCAATTGTCCTAGTGGTGAGCATTTTTGGTTTCTTTGATGTTGAGCTTCAAAAAATATTGACAATTAGAGTCATTGACCTTCTTCAGGTCCTCCTCAGTTAAGGCAAGCAAAATTCTATCATCATCTGTATAATTCAGGTTGTTGATGAGTCTTCCTCCAATCTTCATGTCACACTGCCGTTATAAAGTCTAGCCTCCTAGATTGAAAATGTATAGAGACACGACTCATCCCTGATGCACTCCTTTCCTGATTTTAAACCATGTAATGTCCCAGAACATTCAATTGTGCTAATGAGAAACCTATACTTGGACCAAGAGGCAGTCGTCAGAACAGAGCAAGGAGACACTACGTAGTTCAAAATCAAGAAGGGGGTCAGTCAAGGATGTATTTTGTCTCCACACGTTTTCAATCTTTAAACAGAACAGATCATCTGAGATGCTGGGCTGTACAAGGAGGAATGTGGCATCAGGATTGGTGGAAGAGTCATCAACAACCTGTGTTATGCAGATGACACAACCCTGCTTGCTTAAACTGAGGAGGACCTGATGTGCTTGCTGCAAAAGGTCAAGGACTGCAGCCTTCAGTATGGACTAAGGCTCAACGTCAAGAAGACAAAGATTCTCGCCACTGGGCCAATTAGCAACATCACTATGGATGGTGAAGAGACTGAGATATTTAACAGTTTTAGTTTGCTTTGTTCCACAGTCAACACACTTGGTAACAGCAGCCAGGAAACCAAGAGATGAAATGCATTGGGAAAGCCAGCTGTGAGGAACCTTTGAGAGTACTGAAGAGCAACGGCCTCAGGCTGGAGGCTAAGGTGCGCCTGATAATATTCGCAATTACATGCCATGCTTTGGAGAGCTGGACAGTAAATAGGAATCACAGAAAGAGAATTGCTGCTTTTGAGCTGTGGTGCTGGAGAAGAGTGTTGAATATACCATGGACTGCTAGGAGAACAAACAGGTTCATCCTGGAGAAGGTGAAGCCGGAATTCTCCTTAGAGTCAAGGATTCTGAAGCTTCATCTGACATACTTTGGGCATGTTGCAAGGAGGGACTGGTCCTTGGAGAGGGACATCATGTTTGGCAGAGTGCAGGGGTGGTGAAGGATAGGAAGACCTTCAATGAGATGGATCGATTCTGTTACTGCAGTGGTGGGAATGAGTGTGTTTGAGATGGCGAGTTTGGCACAGGATAGAACGGCATTTAGGGCTCTTGTACATAGAGTCACTATGAGTAGCAAGCGACTCAATGGCACATAACAACAACAGTGTTTCTTTGCTTTGTTCCGATGACTGTTTCCTGATCCAGATAGAAGTTTTGAATTAGCAAAATCAAGTGTTCTGAGATTCCCATTAATCTCAAGGTTAGCCACAATTTGCTGTGATCCACACAGTCAAATCCACAGTCAATGAAACAGAGATACACATTCCTCTGGTACTCTATGTTTTCAGCAAAGATCCATCTAATATGACTGATGATGTCTGTACTGCCACAGCCTCTTCTAAACCCAGCTTTTATTTCTGGTAGTTCTCTGTTGATAATCTTCAGCAAGATTTTGCTAGAGTGTGATGGTATTGATATTGTTCTATAATTTCCACATTCTGTTGGATAACCTCTTTTGGTACTATTATGAATATGGATCTCTTCCAGTCAGCTGACAAAAAAAAAGGCATAGACTGGTGAGTGCATCCAAGGATACACCTGTCAATTGAAACAAGTCAATGGCATTCCATTGATTCCTGGAGCCTTCCCCCACCCCCATGCCTTCAACAAAGCTTCTACTTCCTACTTCATTACCATTGGCCCTGTTCATATGATACTTCTTGAAAATTTTTAGTGTCAATCAATTCTTTCTGGTACAGTGACACTGTGTAGTCCCTCAACCTTCTTTTGACACTTTCTGAATCATTCAATATTTTGCCCATAGCATCTTTCAATATTGTAACACAGGTTTAAATTTGTTTTTCAGTTCTTTCAGTTTGAGAAACGCAGAGTGAGTTCTTCCCTTTCTATTCTCCAATTCCAGCTCTCTGCACATACCATTATGACATTTTACTTTGTCCTCCCGAGCTGCTCTTTGAAGTAGTCTGTTCACCTCTTTCACTTGACATATTTTCCTTTATATTAGGCTTCTCGACACTCCAGTGCAATCTTTAGAGTCTCTTCTGACATGTATTTTGACTTTTTTCTTCCTCCTTTTTAAAATTTTTTATTGCAATTTTAATGAAAGTTTATAGAGAACTTAGATTTCCATTCATTCGTTGTTGCACATTTTCTGTCCTGCCCACCCCTCCAGTACACTTTCTCTTTGGGAAAAAAAAATTCTTTCATTGCACAATTCCCCACCCCTACCCCAGTATACTTTACTAAGCAGCTCTTATTCTGGACTATTGTCATTCAAATAATACCTAAACATATATTCTTTTTTTTCTTCTTAATTTTTATGAAAGTTTACAGAGACTTTGACTTTTCATTCATTCATTATTGTACAGTTGCTTCCCTGACCATGCCTACCACCCACTTCGCTTTTATCTTTGAAAAGAAAAAAAAAATCTTTCATTGATATAAAATACCCTCCCCTCCAGTCCATGCCACTTTAAGTACATCTTAAATTCTGGTCTCTTGTCATGACTATAATACCTAATCATATATTCCTCCTAAACAGTCTGTCACAATGCAGTATACATTACTTATTCCCTCTTTTCTTAGTTTTCCCCCAACCTTGATGTCAGTCTAGATTTACAACAGGGGCATTATGCAATATTTGTCCTTATGTGATTGGGATAATTAACTCAGCATAACATCCTCCAGGGTCACCCATTTTGCATAATAATTCATTAGTTCCTTGTTTTTCAATGTGGCAAAGTAGTCCATTGTGTAATTATACCACCACTTCTCTATCCATTTGTTTGTTGATGGGCACTTGGGTTGTTTCCAACTCTTTGCTATTGTGAACAAAGCAGCAATAAACATAGTATTATACATATCTGCTTGAGTTAAGATTTCTTTAAGGTATATTCCCAGAAGTGGAATTGCTAGGTAAAATGATATTTCTATTTCCAACTTGTTGAGAAAGTATCATACTCTGTTCCATAGCAGTTACACCATTTTATACTTCCACCAATAGTGAATAAGGGTGCCAGTTTCTCCACAACCTTGCCAGCATTTGTACTTCTGTTAAATCTTGCTATTCTTACAGAAGTGAGATAATATCTCATAGTTGTTTGATTTGCATCTTTCTTAGAGCTAGGGATTTTGAACATTTCTTCATGCATTTGTTTGCCATCTGAATGTCTTCTTTGGTGAAGTGTCTGTTTATATCCTGTGGCCATTTTTCAACTGGATTTTTTACCTTTATCTTGTTGTGGTGCTTGAGTGTTTTATAAATTCTAGATATAAGTCCCTTGACTGACATGTCATTACCAACTTTTTTTTCCTCAATATGTGGCTTCTCTTTTCACCCTGTTGGAGAAGTTTTTGAATGTGCAAAGGGATTTTATTCTTAGAAGATCCCATTGATCTATTTTATCCTCTCCTGGTTGTAGGTTTTTCAGTATGCTTGGAAGACTGTTTGAGTTGTGTATTAGCACTTTTAGGGTTCTTCCAACCTGTGCTCTAATAAAGTTTATAGTCCTTAGTTTTAGTCCTATGTCCTTGATTCACTTTGAGTTGGTTTTTGTGTATGGAGTGAGGTGTGGATCTTGCTTGAGTTTTCTGCACATAGTTTTCCAGTTTTGCCAACACAATTTGTTAAAAAGGCTGTCATTTCCCCACTTAACTGAGTTCATCTCCTTATCAAAAATCAGTTGACCATAGGTAGATGGGCTGATTTCCGGGTTCTCAATTCCATTCCATTGATCTATGTGTCTGTCACTGTACCAGTACCGGTATCATGCTATCTTGACCACCACAGCAGTGTAGCAGGATTTGAAATCAGGGAGTGAGATGTCTCGGACCTTGTTTCTTTTTTTAAGGAGTGCTTTGCTTATTTGGGACCTCTTAGCATTCCAAATGAAATTCGAGATTGCCTTTTGCACCTCTTTGACGAACGGAATTGTTATTTTTATTGGGATTGAATTGAACATGTAAATTGCCTTTGGTAGTATTGTCATTTTCACAATACTGAGTCTTCCTATCCATGAGCAAGGTATATTCTTCCATTTCTCCAGGTCTATTTTCTTTCTTGTAGTAATGTTTTGTAATTTTCTTTAAATAGATCCTCCTTTGTGCTTCTGGTTAGATTTACTCCCAAGTATTTAATCTTGTGATTAGCTATTTTGAAGGGTATTATTTTTCTTAGCTCCACTTCTGTATTCTTTTTGTCACTGTGGAGAAATCCGGCACATTTTTGTATGTTGATCTTGTATCCTGCCACTTTGCTGAATTGGTCAACTATATCCAGTAGTTTTCTTGCTGAGTCTTTAGCTAAGTATACTATGTTATCATCTGCATAGAAAGATAATTTTACCTCCTCTTTGCCAATTTGGATACCTCTAAATTCCTTCTCTTGTCTTACTGCTAAAGCTAAGACTTCCAATACAATATTGAATAGGAGAGGTGATAGTGGACATCCTTGCCTAGTTCCTGTTCTCAAAGGGAGTGCCTTTCATCTCTCTCCTTTGAGAACAGTGTTGGCTCTTAGGTTTGCATATATACTTCTTACTGTGTTGAAGAAATTCCCTTCTAATCCTATTTTGTTGAGTGTTTTAATCAGGAAAAGGTGTTGGATTTTGTCAAAGGCCTTTTCTGCATCAATTGATAGTATCATGTGGTTCTTGTTCTTTGCTTTGTTAATGTAATGAATTACATTGATTGTTTTTCTTATGTTGAATGATCCTTGCATCCTGTTATGAATCCCACTTGTTCATGGTGAATAATTTTTTTTATTTATCTTTGGATTCTATTGGCCAATATTTTATTCAGGATTTTTGCATCTATATTCATGAGAGATACTGGCCTATAGTTTGCTATTTTGGTGGTGTCTTTACCTGGAATTAGTATTAAGGATATATTTGCTTCATAGAATGAGTCTGGGCGAATTCCATCTATTTCTATTTTGTGGAATATTTTATGTAGAATTGGTGAAAATTCTTCTCTGAATGTTTGATAAAATTCACTGTAAAACCATCTGGTCCAGGGCTGTTTTTGGCTGGAAGTTGTTTTATTACCTTTTCGTTTTATTCTTTTGTAATGGGTCTCTTCAGGTGTTCAATTTCAGTTTGTGTCAATTTAGGTAGACTGTGAATTTCTAGGTATTTATCCATTTCCTCTAGCTTTTCATATTTATTTGAGTATAGTTTTTCATAATATTCAATCGTTAGCCTTCTATTTTAGTTGGTTCTATTGTAATGTTGCCCATTTCATCTTTTATTCAGATTATTTGTCTTTGCCTTCTTTTCCTTTGTTAGTTTTGCTAGTGGTTTGTCAATTTTATTGATGTTTTCAAAGTACCAACTCTTATTTTTGTTTACGGTTTTAATTGTTTTTCTGTTTTATATTTAACTTATTTTGCCCTAATTTTTATAATTTCGTTATTTTAGAGAGTGTTGGGTTTTCTTGCTGTTCTTTGTCAATTTGTTGGAGATGTTGGAGAGTCAAAGGTCATTTTTTCCCTGCCTTCTGATGTGTTTGCTAATTGCTACAAATTGACCTCTGGTTACTGCTTTGGCTGTTTTTATTGTAATTTCTTTCAAGAAACTTTTACATTTCATTTTTTATTTCTTCTTGTACCCACCTATGTTCAAGCAAGGTTTTGTTCAGCTTGCAAACATATGTTTTTTATCTCCTTTATCCTCTTAATTTCTAATTTTACAGTCTTGTTTTCTGTGAAGATGCTTTGTGCTATTTCTATGTTTTTTTAATTTATTGATGCTTGTATTGTGACCTAAAAGGTGATCTATTCTGAAGAATGATCCATGCACATTGTACAAGAAGTTGTACTGTGCTTTTTTGGGGTGCATTAGCTTATACATATCTATGAGATCAAGTTGTTTTATTGTGTGATTTAATTCTTCAGATGAGATCAAGTTGTTTTATTGTGTGATTTAATTCTTCAGAATTTTTGTTGAGTTTCTTTCTGGTAGTTCTATCTTTTCGTGAGAGTGGTATGTTGAAGTCTCCAAGTACTGTAGTAGTGTTGTCTATTTCCTTTTTCAATTTTGTTAAAGTTTGTATTATATATTTTTTAGGTCTTTAATTTGGTGCATAGATATTTATTATTGCTATGTCCTCTTGTTCTATTGATACTTTAAGCATTATGTGGTGACCTTTCTTGTCCTTTGTGATTGTTTTTTTCATTGAAATTCATTTTATCAGAGATTAATATCACTACTCCTGCCATTTGTTTGGTATATTTTTCCCACCCTTTTATTTTTGTCTTTCTTTATCTTCATTTTTCAAGTGTGTCTCCTGCAGACAGCATATTGATGGATTTTGGGGTTTTTATCCAATATGCTATTATTTTTCTCTTCAGTAGTGAATTTAAGCCATTCACATTCAGTGTGATTTTTGAGAGGCAAGGTTTTATTGCTATCATTTTGTTGAGTTCTTTTTGGTGTTGCTGCTAGTTACTTTGGTCCATCCTGCTTCCTGTGGCACATCTGTAAGAAGTAAGTCTCTCAGTGTTTCTTGTAACACTGGTCTTGTTTTTACAAATCTCCTTAGGTTCTGATTTTCTTGGAATATCTTAATCTCTCCTTCATATTTTGATGGACAATTTTTCTGGGCACAGTATTCTTGGTTGACAGTTGTGTTCTTTGAGTGTTCAGTATATGTCATCCCACTGTCTTCTTGCTTGCATGGTTTCTGCTGAGAAATTGGCACATATTCTTATCTTCTCCCTTATACGTTACTCTTTGTTTCTCCCTCATTGCTTTAAGAATCCTCTCCTTATCTTTGATTCTGACAAATTTGACTGTGATATGCCTTGGTGTTTTTCTTTTGAGGTCTTTTTTATTTAGTGTTTGCTCAGTTTCTTGATTATATATTCTCTCATTCTTCATTATGCCTAGGAAGTTTTCTTCTAGTAATTCTTCCACAACTTTTTCAGTGAATTTATTTGCTTCTTACTGTTCTAGGATTCCAATGATGCACATGTTATTTCTCTTGATGGTATCCAACACTATTTTTATGTTTTCTTATTTTTCCTTCCTTTTTGATACTGCTTTTTCCTCTAGCAGATCAGTAGTGATAATTCTGTCTTCTATTTCACTAGTTCTGTGTTCCATCTCTTCAACTCTATTCATGTGTCCCTTCATCATGTTGACAGCATCTGATGTCATTGGTGGTCACTTTGGACCTCATATTTTGGATCATGGTTTCTTGTTTTTCCAGGGCCTCAAATGTCTCATATGTTTTATCTGCATTGTCTTGGATTTTTTTTTTTAATCTCCCGCTGGTTTTTGCTTGCAGTGTCCTATAATTCTTCACACTTGTCTTGCACCCATTGAAAATATTCAGCGATTGTTCTTCTAAATTCTGTGTCAGAAAATTTCATTAGGCTTTCTGGCTTCAGGAAATCCATTGATTCTCTGTAACTTTTTGGGGTGACATCTTATTTTGCACTTGTGTAGGGTGTGACACAGCCTGCTTCTTATGTGACACTGATGTGGTAGAGTTTTTCATGCCTGAGGAGATAATAGGTTGTTGATCTGAAGTCATTGCTCTAGAAGAAGGTAAGGAGGAAGCTATCCTGCCTGTGTTCCTCTCTGAACTGTTGACCCAAGGGAAGGTTCATTTCAGGGTCTGTGAGAGCAGCCTCTTGTTGCAGCTAAGTCAGACCAAGGTACTCTGTATTTAAGGAAAATTAGTTGACTAGATGTGGAGGCATGGGTGCCAGGTAAAATGGGCACGGGACAGTACTAGGCATGGGGTGGGCACACACGGGAACCTCACTCAGATTCCAGGTGTATAGGTGGGTTCATACGGGGTCCTCACTCACATTCTAGCTCTCTGGCTCTCACCTGGTGGCACTTGCCCAGGGTTTGGCGGGGATTAAGGAAACTTAGTCAAATACCCACTGTCCTACTTTCTCCTGAAGGTTGGGTTCCACAGCAGCTTGGTTGGAATTTCCTGCCAGGGTTTGGCTGGTAGCTCCCACCACAGCTTGCTACTCCTGGGGCTCCCAAACTAATTTTTTTAATAACAGTTCTCACTAAAATTCCTACTGCCTTGCTTGCTCTCTGTGCATCACTCTCCTCTGTGTGTTGCCCTCTGCACATTGCTCTCTCTTTGATACCCTCTCCTTTCTTTTTGTAATGTCCTTTTGCTTTCTTCCTGGATATCCTTGATATCATCTCACATCTGATCTTTGGTCATTGGTGTTCAATGCCTCAAACTTATTCTTAAGATTATCATAAAATTCAGATGGAATTGATTCAAGATTATTTGCTTGTTCCTGTGGGCTTATTTTCATTTTCTTCAACCTCAATTTGAACTTGCATATGAGAAACTGATGATCTGACCCACAATCCTTGCTGGATAGTTTTGACTGTGGATATTGAACACCTCCAACAATTTCTTCCACAAACATAGTCAATCTAATTCCTATGCAGCCCATCAAGTGATATTCATGTGTAAAGTCATTGTTTGTGTCTTTTAAAAGGAGTATTTGCAATTAATAAATCATTGTAAATACAAAATTCAATCATTCTATTCAACCTCATTTCTATCACTAAACTCATATTTTCCAACTGAATATCTTCTTTATAGTTTCTTACTTTTGCATTCCAGTCATCAATAAGGATTTGACAGACTCTACAGTAATGTGCTTTATGCCCAGGAGACAAACTTATTTGCTGAAAGTCAGGAGGCCTTGAAGCAATTGCCCAGTACAGACCTGTTTGTTTTCTTAGCAGTCAGTCCACGGTATATTCAATATTTTCCAGCACCATTATTGGAAGGCATCGATTCTTCTTCTCTCATTCTAATTCACTGTCCACCTTTCTTATGCATAGCAAGTATTTGTGAAAACCATGGCTAGTATCAGACACAGCTTAGTTTCTAGTCTGACACCATTGCTCTTCAACAGTCTGTGTCTGGATTAAGAAAAGTATGAAAACAAAGACGAATTGCATTAGGGAATCTTGCTGTCAGGGATCTCTCCAGTGTGAATGTGAATAGACTAAATGCACCAATTAAGAGAAAGAGAGCAACAGAGTGGATAAACTAACAAAGCCCATAAATACGTTGCAAGGGACACATTTTTTTGTCTTAAAAATAAAGAGAGAGACTCAAAATCAAAGGCTGTAGAAAATATACCAAACTACAACCACAAAAAAAGCAGGAGTGGCAATACTAATCTCTAATAAAATAGACTTCAGAATGAAAACCACCGTAAATGATAAAGAAGGGCACTATATAATGATTAAATGCACAGTAGATCAAGAAGACATAGTATTGGTCAACATCTATGCAGCAATTTATAGACTTGCTAAATACATAAAACAACTTTTAACAGAACTGAAGAAAAAAATAGACAGCACCACAATGGTGGTAGGAGACTTAACCACACTCACCAAAGGACAGGTCAACTCAAAAGAAACATAACAAAGATGTAGAAGATCTAAACTATACTTTCAGCCAAATTGGCCTTGTGGATGTATTCCAAGTATGGCATCAAACTAAAATTGAATTCACTTTCTTCTCAAGTACACATGGCACATTATCCAGAGCTGATCACATATTAGGATATAAAGCAAGCTCCAATAAAATTAAAAACAAATACTGAAATTATACAAAGTGTCTTCTCAGACATCAATTCCATAAAACTAGAAATTAACTGCAAGAGGATAAAGCTTATAAAACCACCAATATGGGAGCTAATAACACTGTGCTAGAACATGATTGAATTATAGAAGAAATAAAGAATGAAATTTAAAAGTTCCTCAAAACAAATGATACTAAAAAGGCAGCATACCAAAACATCTGAGATGTGGCTAAAGCAGTCCTCAGACATCAGTTCATAGCAATAAGCAAATACATAACAAACGAAGAAAGAAGCAAATTAATGATCTAACTCAACACCTTCACCAATTAGAAAAAGAACAACAATCTGACCTCACAGCCTCTAGAAGAAATGAAATTATAAGAACAAGAGATGACAATTAAATAATTTTCCTTTTACTTTTCAAAAAGAAGAGCAAATTGAGGAGGGAGGGTTGGGTAAGGAGAAAAGTTCAACAATGAATGAATGGAAATCCAAAGTCTCTGTAAACTTTCATTAAAATTAATTTTTAAAAATATTAATATAAGAAAAAGAACAAGAGCTGAAATCAGAGATAGAAAACAGAAAGCAATTGAAACCATCAACAAAACATAGAGCTGGTTTTTTAAAATGGTCAATAAAATTGACAAACCATTGGAAAACTTAACAAAAGAAAAAAAGACGACACTAATAACTAGGCTAACTAATTATTGAAAAACCAGAGGAAATTAAATCTATAATACCAGAATATTGTAAAAAGCTATATTTTTTTTTATTCTTTGAAACTGGTGCCCTACCCAGATTGACACAGTCAAATATAAAGGACTTGAACAGCCCATCACAAAAGAAGAAATTGAGCAAATCATTAAAAGACTCCCCCATAATAAAAGTCCTGGACCAGATGGCTTAATGGCTGAATTCTATAAAACATTCAGAGAAGATTTATCACCAATTCTACTTAAATTATTTCAAAAAATAGAAAAAGAATGAACACTCCCAGAGACATTCTTTGAAGCAAACATAATCCTAAGACAAAGATATTACCATAAAAGAAAACTACAGATCAGTATCTCTCATGAACATAGATACAAAAATCCTTAACAAAATCCTAGCCAATAGAATCCAAAAGCATATAAAAAAAAATTCATAACAAGAATGCAAGGATGGCTCAACATAAGAAAAATTATCAATATAATTCACCATATTAACAAAGCAAATAACAAGAACCATAAGATTTAACAACTGATGCAGAGAAGGCATTTGACAAAATCCAACATCCTTTCCTGATAAATAGACTCAGCAGAATTGGAATAAAAGGGAATTTCCTAACATAGTGAAAAGTATGTATACAAAACCAAGAAACGATATCATTCTCAATGGAGAAAGACTAAAAGCATTTCCCTTGCAAAAGGGACAGGACAAGTATGCCCGCTATTCACTTCTATTTGATATTGTACTAGAAGTAATTGCTCAGGAAATACGACAAGAGAAGGAAATAAAAGGCATTCTGATCAGTAATATGGTCGAACTGCCACTATATGCGGATAATATGGTAGTGTACACAGAAAACTCCAAGGACTCAACAAAACAAACAAAAAACTACAAAAACCCAAAACCATTAGAGCTAGTGGACCTCTTTAGTAGAGTTACAAGATTCAAGATCAATATCCAAAAAACAGTGGTATTTCTCTACAGTAACAAAGGAAACACAGAGAAGGAAATCAAGAAAGCAATACCATTTACAATAGCCAACCACAAACTGAGATACTTGTGAGTGAACCTAACTGGAGATGCAAAAGACCTATACCAAGAAAACTACACAATGTTTCTGCAAGACATAATAAAAGACCTAAAGAAATGGAAAAATGTTCCCTCTTCATGGATAAGAAGACTAAATATTATGAAAATTAAAATCTTACCAAAAGCTATCTACATATTCAATGTAATCCCAATACAGATACCATATTCATTTTCAAGAGGATCAAAAGGGAAATTGTCAAGTTTATTAGATGGAAGAGACTCTGAATAAGCAAAACATTTCTGAAAAACATAAGTGGAAGTGGGAGACATAACACTCCCTGACTTCAAAACACAGTGATTGTTCTGGAAAACAATGTATTCAAATTTTGTAAATAAAAATAATAAAAAGAGACATCTGATGTCTCCTTAGGAGTATAAAATTAATAAAGTAAATTGTGCTAATGCGAAACCTATACTTGGACCAAGAGGCAGTAGTCACAACAGAGCAGGGTAACACTGCATGGCTCAAAATTGGGAAGGGTGTATGCCAGGGATGCATCCTGTCTCCATACCTTTTCAACATGTATGCAGAACAGATTATCTGAGAGGCTGGGCTCTGTGAGGAGAATTGTGGCATCAGGATTGGTGGAAGATTTATTAATAATCTGTGTTATGCAGATGACACAACCCTGCTTGCTGAAACTGAGGAGGACCTCATGCACTTGCTGCAGAGGGTCAAGGACTGCAGCCTTCAGTATGGACTGAGGCTCAATGTCAAGAAGACAAAGATTCTCACCACTGGACCAATTGGCAGCATCAGGATGGACGGCAAAGAGAATGAGATTGTTCACAGCTTCAGTTTGCTCGGCTCCACAGTCAACACTCTTGGCACCAGCAGTCAGGAAATCAAAAAGTGTATCGCGATGGGAAAGTCTGCTGTTAGGGACCTCTCTAAAGTACTCAGGAGCAACGGTGTCTCTCTGGAGACTAAGGTGCGCCTGATACAGGCCATGGTTTTTGCAATCACTTGTTATGCATCAGAGAGTTGGACAATGACTAGGGAGGACAGAAGGAGAGTGGATGCTTTTGAGCTGTGGTGCTGGAGAAGAGTACTGAATGTATCATAGACTGCCAGGAAAACAAACAGATTCATCTTGGAGAGGATTAAACCAAGCTACTCCTTGGAGGCAAGGATTCTGGGGCTTCGTCTGACATACTTTGGACATGTTGCCAGGAGGGACGGGTCCTTGGAGAGGGACATCATGCTTAGGAGGGTGGAGGGGAAACGCAGGAGGGGAAGACCCTCTATGAGATGGATTGATTTGGTGACCGGGGTAATCAGGATGGGTGTGTCAGAGGCAGTGCGTTTGGCGCAGGATAGAGCAGGGTTTAGGGCTGTTGTGCATAGGGTCGCTATGAGTCATAAACGACTCGACGGCACATAACAACAACAACAACATCCCTCACAATCGTTACACTGAAAATAAAAACAAAACACAAAAATAACAGTATGGTACTGGTACAATGACAGCCACATAGACCAATGGAACAGAATTGAGAACCCAGAAATTAATGTATCTATGGTCAACTGATAATCAACAAGGCAATAAAACCCATCAAATGGAAAAATAACAACTTTTTCAACAAATGGCGCTGGCAAAACTGGACTGCTGCCTGCAGAAAGCTGAAACAGAATCCACATTCTCTCACCATAAACAAAAATCAACTCAAGGTGTACCAGAGACCTGGGAGTAAATCCCAAAACCTTAAAATTCCTAAGAGACAAACTGGGACCAATCTTAGAAAGCCTAGTCTAAGGTAAAAAAAGACCACTAAATATAGCCCAGAAATGCACAATCTGGAGAGACTTTCTAAAGATTAAATTTCTGTGCTTATCAAAAAATTTTTTCAACCGAGTGAAAAGAAAGTCTACCGAATGGGAACAAACATTTGGCAATAGCATCACAGGCAAGCATCCCATAACAAAATTTTACAGAATACTCCTGTACCTTCAGAAGAAAAAGACTAATAACCCAATTACAAAATGGGCAAAAGACACGGGAAGACTTTTCACAGAGGAAGACATTCAGATGGCTAACAGACACATGAAGAAATACTCAAAATCACTGTCAATAAGAAAGATATAAATCAAAATCACAATGAGATACTATCTCACACCAGTACTCATGGAAAAGTAGGGCAGCAAGCAATAAATATTGGAGAGGATGTACAGAGTTGGCAACTCTCATACTTTGTTGGTGCAATCACTCTGGAAGGCAGTTTGATATTACCCCAAAAAGCTGAACATAAAAACATATGACCCAGCCATTCCACTACAAGGAATACCCCAAAAAATTGGAACTGAGACACAAATGGAGATTTGTAAACCAATGTTCATAGCAATGTTATTTATCATTGCAAGAACATGGAAACAGCCCAAATGTCCAATCACAACCAAATTGATTGATTCGCACAATGCGGCACTCAGGAGCAACGATTTCAAAAAATACTATGTAACTTGGGAGAAGCTGGAGAGCATTATGCTGAGTGATCTAAAGCAATTTCATAAGGACAAATAAAGCATAAGACCATTATTGTAAAAAATAGAAGGATAACTAGTAAAACATGTATGAGAGGTCAAGTCGGGGAGGGCTAAAGATGGGTAGGGGCAAAACCACAGGGTTACACAGTTTGGTAGATGGCGGTATGGGGATAGGGAAATAGGAAAGATCTTGGGCAAAAGGCAGGTCCAATTGACTGATTTTATAATGCATAAGAATGAGTGTATGAAACACAATGTGAATGAAGAATAGTGTGAAACACAATGTATACAAACTTAGTAAGCAAACTAAAAAAGAAAAAGGAAACCAGGTCTTATTCAACTTACAATCCACAGACCGAACCTGTGATTTTCATTAACTGAATAACATTAAGAAGTTGAAGCATTTTCTCAATAAAATTATAAATCAGTAAACAGTACTCTTAGCCTATCATCAAATGAACAAGAAAATTATAGCAATGGCTCATAGCAAACTGTGCCCTATTTGTTCAATTCTATCAGGACCTTCAAACCATGATATTTCCACACTAGACACTCCAAATCCAAATAGACATTTTAAGATATTCTCCAGGTTACTCTTATGTGCACAACTGAGGTACCTCAAAAGACAGGCTCTGACTCAGTGTATCTGTGTGGTGGATATGACTATTCTCAGCAAGGGATCCAAACAATTGGAAATCCTACTTTCTAGGAATTTTTCTGATGAGCTGCTGCATTGAATGTGTGGGAAAGTGAGAGAGGTTACATTCTATTTCCACTTGTTTTCCTTATTATGCCTCCTCTATGATTTCATCTCTTTAAAAAAACCTGGATGTTCCACAAGTGACAAAGACAAATATTTGCTTCAACCTGACCATTAATACTATTTTCAAACCCAAGAACTTTGCAGCTGAAATGTAGGGCACAGGTGTCGCCAATCTTCCAAAATGCATGACAATGTTCCAAAGCCAAACCAGTCAAATATCTGAGAATCAAAACCACTGACTGACCTTTCTAAACAGTTCAAAAAGTTGTTTGAATCATTTATTATGTTCTTGGGATGGGCAGACCTAGGATTAAGCATCACATTACAGGGTGCATGATCATTCCATTGGTGAAATTTAATTGTTGTTATTACTGTTGTTGTTATTACTGTTGTTGTTATTATTGTTGTTGTTATGTGCCATCAAGTCATCTGCGACTCATAGCTACCCTATGTCCAAGAGCCCTAAACCCTGCTCTATCCTGTGTCAACCTGTCTCTGACACACCTACCCCTATTACCCCAGTGACTGAATCAATCTATCTCATCGAGGGTCTTCCCTTCCTGCACTATCCCTCTGCCTTTCCAAGAATGATGTCCGTCTTCAAGGACCGGTCCTTCCTGGTAACATGTCCAAAGTATGTCGTTAGGAAAGTTAAAATGGAGGAAGAAAAAGTTCTTGAAAATGTTTGTGTCTACATATTCTAATTCTTTTGCATGTGTGTATAGAAACTACATTCTTGAAAGCCTCAGCATAAACAATTCTAAATGTAGACTGAGAAGGAGGAGGACTTATCTAACTATTGGCTTAGGACTGCATCTCACTAGAAGGAAAATGAAAGTGCAAGATTAACCGACAACACAAACCATCCAGCTAAAGGAACACAGTCGAAGGGTAGGAAGTGAAATTAATAAAAAAGAAATGAGTTTACTTTTCCATTTTTTAAAAAATGAACCTTTATTTAAAAAAATGACCTAGTGGCAAGAAGCTGCACTGCAATCCTGAAGGCATACAGTTCGAGGCCACCAGCTACTCTAAAGGAGAAGAGTGGGCAGTGTCCTCCCCTGCATTTAACTGTCCTTGAAAACTTGCCATAGGGTCAGTTATGGGCAGATTCCAACTCTATGGAACACCACAATAATAGTTGTAATACCTAACGCATTTGCCACTTAGTTGGAACTAATATACAGTCAGATTGTTGTTGTTAAGTGCCGTCGAGTCGCAGGCGACTCATAGCGACCCTATGAAGGAGAGGCCTCACAGTCAGAAGCTGAAAAAAAAACAAGCACAGGAGGAGATGGTCTATCTTTCTCTCTCAGAGCAACTGGCAGATTCAAGCTGCCTGCCTTTACACTGTCAGTAGAACTACTTATCCATCAGATCACCAGAACTCCCTAACAGTTACAAGAAATGACCTGTCCATAGTATCTTAAAGGTGCCTTGGTCTTCTAACCAAAAGCTTAGTAGTTTAAACTCATCAATTGCTCTATAGGAGAAAGATATGGTGGTCTATTTCTTCTCTACCCCCGTTTTTAAAAAAATCGTGATTTTAACAAAAGTTTACAGAAAAGTTGGATTTTCATTCATTCATTGTTGCACATTTTCCACTCTACCTACCCTCCCCCATTCACTTTTTTTTTAAAGTTCATTTATTGTAGGATAATTTCCTCTCTTTCCCCACCCCTCCTGAAGCCCACTTTGCTAGTACATCTTCTTCTGGATTGTTATCACACAGATAATGCCTAATCATATATTCCTTCTAAATAGTTCTTTACTTCATCTTTTCCAACGCAGTGATGCAGTGTTAACTTATTTATCCCCTCTTTGCTTAGTTTTCCCCCCGCAACCCCTGTGTCAGCTCAGGCTTGTTTTATAACAGTGGTAGTCTGTTTTGGTAAAGATTTACAGCCCACGGGCAATGCAACTCTGTATTATAGGGACCTATAAGTATGGACTGAGGCTCAATGTCAAGAATACAAAGATTCTCACCACTGGACCAATTGGTAGCATCAGGATGGCTGGCGAAGAGATTGAGATTGTTCACAGCTTCAGTTTGCTCGGCTCCACAGTCAATACTCTTGGCACCAGCAGCCAGGAAATAAAAAAACATATTGCGATGGGAAAGTCTGCTGCTAGGGACCTCTCTAAAGCACTCAAGAGCAACGCTGTCTCCCTGGAGACTAAGGTGAGCCTGATACAGACCATGGTTTTTGCAATCACTTGTTATGCATCAGAGAGTTGGACAATGACTAGGGAGGATAGAAGAATTGACGCCTTTGAGCTGTGGTGCTGGAGAAGAGTATTGAATGTACCATGGACTGCCAAGAAAACAAACAGATTCATCCTAGAGAGGGTTAAACCAAGCTACTCCTTGGAGGCAAAGATTCTGGGGCTTCATCTGACATACTTTGGACATGTTGCAAGGAGAGACAGGTCTTTGAAGAGGGACATCATGCTAGGTAGAGTAGAGGGACAGCGCAGGAGGAGAATACCCTCTATGAGGTGGATTGATTTAGTGACTGGGGTACTTGGGATGGGTGTGTCAGAGGCAATGCGATTGGCACAGGATAGAGCAGGGTTTAGGGCTGTTGTACATAGGGTCGCTATGAGTCGCAAACAACTTGACGGCACATAACAACAACAACGTGAGACATGATTTGAAAATACTCGATTTAGAGGTGTACTCAGTTTATTTTCATAAACGTTGTCACATTTATTTGTCACAGTAACTTTTCTGGGTGTTTTTCAGGTAATTTTTGTGGTAAATATAATCTGTAACAAGACATTCATCATTTCAACGTTATTCCTATGTACAAAGTTGTTGCTGTACTCTATCAAGTCAGAAGCAACCCATAGTTGGCCTCTCCCTTGGAGCAATTGGTAGATTCAAACAGCATGCCTTTGGGATTGCAGAGCAACTTCTTCATACCACGTTACCAGAGCTTCCTTGTGGAACTACTTGTGCTTATATTGTCAGTCATAAGGAGTAGATGGTAGAGGGTCAGTGCAGAAGAGGAAGACCCTGGATGAGAGATTGACACTGTGGCTCTAGCAATAGACTTAGGTGTGTCAGAGACAATGAAAATGTCTCAGGATAGAGCAAGTTTCAGAGCCATTGTTCAACAGGGTCACTATGAGTTGTAGTTGACTCGATGGTACATAATAACAACAAGTTGTCAATCTGTACACTGAGGAAATAATTTGAGAAGCTGTACTTTGTGAAGAAGAATGTGACGTTATCCTCGGAGTAAGATTGATCAACAACCTGCACTATGCAGAGAGCACAATCCTACTTGCCAAAAGTGAGCAGTATTTGATGTACTTATTACAGAGGATCAAAGACCACAGTTTTCAATATGGATTGCATCTCAACATTGTTGCTGTTTTTGTTATGTGCCATTGAATCGTTTGCGACTCATAGGAACCCTATGTACAACACCCCTAAACCCTGCTCTATCCTGTGCCAATCTCATTGCCCCTGTCACACCCATCCCGATTACCCCAGTCACTGAATCAATCCACCTCATAGAGGGTCTTTCCCTCCTGCACTGTCCCTCTACCCTCCCAAGCATGATGTCCTTCTCCAAGGACCTGTCTCTCCTTACAACACGTCCAAAGTATGTCAGACGAAGCCCCAGAATCCTTGCCTCCAAGGAGTAGCCTGATTTAACCCTCTCTAGGATGGATCTGTTTGTTTTCTTGGAAGTCCATGGAACATTCAATACTCTTCTCCAGCACCACAGCTCAAAGGCATCATTTCTCCTTCTATCCTCCCTAGTCACTGTCCAGCTCTCTGATGCATAACAAGTGATTGCAAAGACCATGGCCTGTATCAGGCACACCTTGGTCTCCAGAGAGACACCGTTGTTCTTGAGTACTTTAGAGAGGTCCCTAACCGCAGACTTTCCCATCGCAATACGTTTTGTTGTTTGTTTGTTTTTAATTTCCTGACTGTTGGTGCCAAGAGTATTGACTGTGCATCTCAACATTAAGAAGACAAAAATCCTCATCACTGGAATGATAGACAACATTATAATAGATGGAGAAAAGACTGAAATTGTCAACTATTTCATCTTACTTGGATCCACAATCAATACCCTTGGTATTAGCCTTCGGGAGATTAGGGCACATGTTACATTGAGAAAGTCTACTCTCTGGGACTTCTCCAAATTACTCAAAAGCAGTGATGTCAGTTTGAAGACTGATTCAAGCCAAGGTCTTTTCAATCATTTACTAGACATATGAGAGCTGGACAATGAATAAGGATGACAGAAGATTTTATGCCTTGTTGGAGAAGAGTACTGAATACACTAAGAATAAATAGATATGTCTTGAAGAAAGAGTAGCCAGAGTGCTTCTTATAGACAATGGAGAACTTTGTCTCACTTATTTTGAAAATGTTGCCAGGAGAGGCTATTCCTTGGAAAGAAATATCATACTTGAAGAGTTAGTGATACGGAAACTGTGGCAATGGGCTCCAGTGTGTCAGAGATGTTGAGGGTGGCACATAAAGGG
The DNA here is from genome assembly GCF_000299155.1 of Elephantulus edwardii. Taxonomy (NCBI): domain Eukaryota; kingdom Metazoa; phylum Chordata; class Mammalia; order Macroscelidea; family Macroscelididae; genus Elephantulus; species Elephantulus edwardii. The sequence continues at coordinate 5,130,665 of NW_006399849.1, read as the reverse complement.
ATAGAGTTCAGATCTGTTGTTCGTAGAGCCACTACTCTACTTGATGGCACCTAACACCACTATTTATAAATTTTTTCTGTCACCTTTAATAGAAATTAATTGTCCCCTCTATAATGACTCCCTTTTCTCTCACTTCCTCCACTTGTAACCACTAAATTTTGGTCTTAACACAGTTGCCTATTCTAGATATTTCATATAATGGTATCATATAGTATTTGTCCTTTTGTGACTGGTTTTTGTGATATTTAGCATAGTGTTTTCAAGGTTGATCCTATTGGTATGTTTAATACACAAGTAACAGACATAACAATTGAAGCTCCAAAAGCACCCATAACTTTCAAGACCAAACAGTGAAAATGTTCTTTGCCCTAATCTAGTGTTGAACTCTGAAAATACGCCTTTATAGAGATGAAAGAAGTGAGCTTTCTCATAATGAGCAGTTAAATACTTAAGAGTTGGATAACACATTACAAATTATGCTTTAAAATGTCATTTCACAAGTAGGTATTTGTATGTGTTTGTATTATTATTTTCACTTTACAGACAGGCTTTTGAGTTGTTATTTTTGCCGTGTGCCATCAAGTTGACTGTGACTCAGAACAACTCTATGGACAACACATCTGTACTTTGACTAACCTTGTGCCAGCTTTAACAATTCAGATAGATTTGGGCCTATTGTTACAGTCACTGTGTCAATCTATCTTGCTGAGCGTCTTCTTCTCTTTCACTGACTTTTCCACCTTTCCAAGCATGATGTCCTTCTCCAAGAACTGACCCCTCTTGACAAACATGCCCAAAGCAGGTGAGATGAAATTTCACCATCCTTGCCTCCAAGGAGCATTCTGGTTGTATTTCCTCTAAGACAAACTTGTTTGGTTTTAGACTTTGGATATTTGGCACTTTTCTTCAACCTCACACCACCAAATGTTGTCTTGGAAAATTTTAAAGACCTGAGGATTACTTCAATAATTCCAATTCCATAATTAATTCAAAAGTCATTTTATCTCATGACACTGAGTACAGGAGAGTTAAATTTTGATGGATGTGCGAATAGGAAATTATATCACCTACCAGAAGATATAATTCAGGTGAAAGAATAGACTGCAACCCAGTTAACGGAAGTTCTTCCTTACTCCATAAAAGGAAAAAACCTGTACAAACTTATGACATTTAACTCCTCTGCGGTATGTTGGTGGCAGGGAAGGGGAAATATGTGTTTTTTTTTTGTTTTTCTTTGCTTCCTTTAGAATATGCTCAAGATGGGACAGTGATTATTTTTCAAAACACCCACTAGGAATAACTAAATTTCTGAGCAAAATTAAACAACAAGACTAGTCCTATATGTAACGCTGTATTGTCTTAGGGAACAGTAAGTCTTTCCAAAAGCAAAATTCCCCAAATAAAACTCTGAAAAAATGCAATTCATTCAAGAAATAATAAATTTCTTTCAATTTATATTTATGTCATTGCTTCAGTAGGTGGTGTTAATAGTTTCCAAATGTTAATGTGTATTCATGAGGATTTAGCAAGTTCATGATGTAATACGCTCTTTTTTGGATATATCTTTTGTCAAACCCATCTGTCTATGGCACATATGCATACTTTCATAAAACCTTATCTGAAGAATAACTTTCACAGTCAGACAAAAATTGCTTTGGAAAAATAAAGAAGAGTAGGGGGTAAAAAAGGCCAGCCCCTGTTGTTTTAAAGTTACTTCCTTTTTCTCCCAAAACCTTGCCAACAGCTTTCTATGCCCTGGTCATCTGGTATCCTTCTACTTTTTTTTTTTTAATGCTCTGTCTTCCATTTTCAAAAAAAAGAGATGGACTTTACTTCCAAGGAAAAACAAATAAAGACGGTGGTCCATTGTTGTTGTTGTTGTTGTTATTGTTATGTGCCATCGAATTGCCTACAACTCGCAGCGCCCCTAAGTAAAACAGCTCTCAACGCTTCCCTATTCTGAGCCTAGAACTTACTACTAGTACCCTCACCATAATGACCCTGAACACTTTTTAAAGTACCTTCTGAATTACATAGGCCATGAATTAATGCTTGAAAAGTAAGCATACACAACTTTCATTTGATTCATCTCACTAAGTAACCAAGTTAACATATTAAAAGGTGAGAGAAAATGAGATTGCAACATCAACAAAGCTGCATTAACCGGAGGAAAATAAAAGCATCTGAGTTAAAAGGAGTAGCTAGTTAATACAAAGCAGCTTCCATCTCACCAATTCATACTTTTCTTTAAATGGGCCCTCAACCACCTTGAGAGATGACATCATACTTCTTTTATAGAAGCTGCTGCTTTCTTCCCTAATACAGACAATTAGGAAGGAACAACAATGAATGAGTCAACTATTATTAGTGTCTGTGGTTTTAGAAACTCTAAATGAATTTTTTCTAAATAATTTCAGTAAAGGAACTCATTATACCCTTTCTTTACTCAGCAAATATGTTTCTGGAAAATACGTTTGAATTACATTTCTTTAAATATATTTTGCATGTACTAGTTTATTAAAGAAAAGTTTATGGTAATTATTTTTCCCTTTTTATATGAACTTCATTAATGAGCTCTGAAAGGGGTTATATTTCAGGAAGGGGAAATATTTTTAACAACAAAACTTTGCATTCAGGCTGTGATCTGAATATAGAATTTTTCAAAATGCCTAATGAGCACTTTTCTCCTTTGGGCTAAATTGTCTTACTGGTGTAAATAAATGCAAGCTAAATAAACTGCTTTTGAATTTATAAATGTTATTTTGTAAGAACTGCAAGTGATTACTATAGCATTATAAGTTTATTACTTGCCACAGGCAATGATTTAAAGCTATTCACATGATTTATGCTTGATGCTTACATATAGCCCAAATGCATGTATTTGTAAGTCTGAAGAGAAAAAAAATTGCAAAAAACTTGAAACACAAGCCAAAATTATAAGAAATTACATAGTTTTGTGTTGGATTAAAGAGTAACAATTGTTTCTTGGAAGAAAGAAAAATTCTTTCTAATCACTAACTTCATAAGCAAAGAAATGTTTATTCTTTTGATAAGCCAGAAGAAATCAATAATGATTTAAAAGTAAAATGTGGGCTACTTGCATTCGTCGGTCAATATTCAACATTAGTTCTATAGAAGGTAGCAAAATACAGGGGTTTTTTTAGCTTCTCATTTCAATCTTCCCCAGCTTCGTCTTAAAGCCTGCAAGCAAGAGAAGTGACCTCCAAAGACAGCAATTACACAACTTAACAATTATTTTCCTGGGATCTTTGATCTACTCAAACCACAAATCCACATACTTGCTTCTGTTCTGGTTGTGTCTGAGTGTGTTCTGTATACTTCACAAGAAGCTTTGAAAAACAAGCTAGTAGGTTTCCATTCTACCACATAAACAGAACCACCTCAGAGGATTCTTTCACTTATTATTTTTTTTAAATTATCCACACAATACGTCTTGAGTCAGTTTCAGATTAATGTAAACTATACCATCATCTTATGCCTCTCCTGTCTTGATGCTCTGAAGGTTGTGTACCTGTGCCTCAAAACAAATCACTGCCACTTGCAGCTCACTCTCAAGTTTGGACAGTGAGGGTGAGACTTCTTGGACCGTGTCTGGCTGCAAAGGTCTCCAGTCCTTTGCTTTGACACAAGCAGCTTGATTTAACCCACTCACGTTATAACTTTAGCGCTTTTCCAGACCCCATAAAACACCCAGGGCTAGCAAATGCATTGAACAGCCTTTTCTCACAATGAGCTTGACTGTGATTCATGGCCAAAAGCTAGCATAACGCTGCCAGGTCTTCGAAGCTTTAAGATTAATCATATTGAACTTGATACATAGAGTACAGTACCTGAAAAGCGAATCCTCTGCTAGGTCAATATTTTCTAATTACAATCACTCCCTCTCAGGGCATGTAATTAATTTACTGAGTTTAAAAAAAAAAAAAAAGTCAGGATTACTCACACAGTCTTGCAGATGCAATGTCAGCTATTTAGGACAGAAACATCCAAGGCCGTGTTAGAACTCAATTACGATTACATATTCGTTAAGGCAGGAACTGGCAGGCCCCTGGACTACGGCAACTATAGCACTCGTGTTCCTTGTACGCTGGGTTATAATTTATGAATCTGAGTCTCAGATCCAGCCAATCGTTTAGCTCCTCATAACAAGTCTAACTGGCTCGGGAAAGCTGAAAGGGCTGCGCTAGAACAACATAGATGAGATATTTTGCACTATAATCTGCTGATCTGGAATCGCTTTCCCTGGCCGGGCCAGAGAAAAATCACAGCTCTGCGTTGCCTGGAAGAAGGACTGGCGACCTGGGTGTCACTTGGAACTAGACCTTTTCCTGGCTTGGCAATTCCGACTGGGCCTGCCTTAAAGGACTCCAAGCACCCTTGAAACCAAAGGGCCACTGCAGAAAAATCTGAGGTAATTTTCACCTTTTTCTTTTCAGAAGGGATAGTGGAGGGAGAAAATATATATTAAGACATTTGGGGAACTAGGTATACTTTCATTTTTCTTTGCTCTTTTTTTCCCCCATCCCAATCTGTTATAGGACCATAAGTGATGAGTAGAAAATTTAAAATCGAACCCATTGCCTTTGAGTCTATTCCAACTTGCAGTCAGCCTACAGGACAAACAACTGCCCGTGGGGTGTCTAGGGCCATAACCTTGATGGAAGCAGATTGCCACATCTTTCTCACAGAGAAGAGTGAGTTGGAAGCTCTGACCTTTCCGTTAGCAGCACAGCGCTTAACCATTGTGCCACCAGGGCTCTGTAAGAATATTTGGAGGATGGCTTAATGTGCCTGAAATAAAGCTGAAATTTAAACGATCGTTTGTGGGAGAAAAACCAGATGTTTTTCTGGAACAGTGTTAGAGCTACCTTTTCAGAGGGGCAGCTTCTCCCTAACCCACTTAAATGAGAAAAAAGGAGGCTGGGGCAAGGAGAAGAGGGAAGGAGTTTCAAAAACATAGTAAAATGCTTCCCATATGTAAAAGGAAATCATGATGAACAGAAAGGAAGTTAGGAAATATGTTATTGTTCAGTTTCTCCCACCCTTGGCACAAAGGTCACTTATGCATGGACCAGAGTGGGCATGGCAGAACAGAGCATGACACCAGAGAAAGTTTACAGTGGCCTCACCCCATAACCCAGGATGTTCTTGTACTCTTTTCAATATTTGACTTATTCTCTACTACATGTTTAGATTTTAATTATATCAACAATTATTTCAAAATTTTTAATTATTTAAAGTTTCGTGGAAAACCTTTTCTGGGGGGAGGTTATGTGTTTTTTTTAATTTTATATTAGTTTACATACAAAAGTCTTATACATTGTGTTTAATTTATATAGATTGTATTTCATGCATTCCTCCATTCATAGGGTGTTTCAAATTATCCTTCCCACACATTATAACTTTTTTGACATTTTGTTTGGCGTTTTTTGGTGTTGTGTGGGTTTTTTTTACTTTTTATTCATTTTAATGAAAGTTTACAGAGACTTTAGATTTCCATTCATTCATTGTTGTACTCTTCTCCCTGCCCAACCTCCCCCTGCCAGTTTGGTCTTCTCCTTGAAAAGTCAAAGGAAAATTATTTTATTGTTATACAATCCCTCCCCCCAAGTCCACTCCACCACACATTATATTTTATAAAATTAATCACCATTGATCAATGTCCACCATTACCCTACTTTTTCAGATCCCCACTGAATCTTTCCTAATTCCTTCATGCCTTCATTCTGCCCACCAAGCTCTGTGACCTTGAGATTCTCCCCCATTCCACCTCACCTTCAGCCCTTCTCCTCCCTCTCCTTCCCCCTTTGGACTCAGATACACATCTTATGAGTAATTCTATTTTTACAGTAACAGTCTTATGGAGTATTTGTCCTTATGAGACTAAGTTAGTAAGTACACTCAGATAATGCTCTCCAGCCTTTCCCATGTTAGATAGATAGATAGATAGATATAGAAATATATAGATGATATAGATATAGATAGATATAGATATAGATGTAGATGTAGATGTAGATATAGATATAGATAGATAGATAGATGATAGATAGATAGATAGATAGATAGATAGATAGATAGATAGATAGATAGATAGATATGATAGTTAATAGATAGATAGATATAGCATTTTTCAAAATCATTGCTCCTGAGTGCTGCATAGTATTTCATCATATGAACATACCATCATTTCTAAATCCATTTGGTTTCTGATGGACATTTTGTCTGTTTCCATTTTCTTGCTATTGTGAATAAGGCTGCTATGAACATCAGTGTGCAAATCTCTGTTTGTGCCTCAGTTCTAATTTCCTTGGGGTACATTCCCAGCAGTATTAGCAGTAGCTGGGTCTTAGAGAATTTCTACATTCAGTTTTTGAGGAAATGCCAGAGTGGTTGTACCATTTTACAAGCCCACCAACAAGTATATGAGATTCCCAATCTTTCTACCTCCTCTCCAACATTTATTACCTGCTGTTCTGTTAAACTTTGCCACTGCTACTGGAAAGAGATGGTATCTCACTGTCATTTTGATTTGCATCTCTCTTATTGCCAGAGATTTTAAGCATATCTTCATGGGTCTGTTGGCCATCTTCCTCTGTGAAAAGTCATCCCATGTCTTTTATTCATTTTGTAAGTGGGTTACCAGACTTTTTCATGTGAAAGCCCTGTAGGATTATGTAAACTTTCATTATTAAATCCTTGTCTAAGATGGCATTACCAGATTTTTTCCCCCAGTCAGTAGGTTTTCTTTTCACCCAAATGGAAAAAGGTTTTGATGTACACACAGGGACTTAATCATTAAGAGGTGCTATTCATCGATGTTATGTGTTGTTGTTGTTATGTGCCATCTCATTTTTGACTCATAGCGACCTTATGCACAACAGCCCTAAACCCTGCACTGCCTCTGACACACCCATCCCGATTACCCCAGTCACCGAATCAATCCACCTCATAGAGGGTCTTCCCCTCCTGTGCTGTCCCTCCACCCTCCCAAGCATGATGTCCCTCTCCAAGGACCCGTCCCTCCTGGCAACATATCCAAAGTATGTCAGACAAAGCCCCAGAATCCTTGCCTCCAAGGAGTAGCTTGGTTTAATCCTCTCCAAGATGAATCTGTTTGTTTTCATAAGTATAAAGGTGACTAAAACAAGAAAGCAAAACTATAAAAAAGTAAATAAAGCAATGGGAATGCAGATAACCTCAATAGCTCACCCTTCAAATACTTAACATATTTATTCAGCGGAATGGTGTATTTCTTTAATGAACTTTACAGAAAGTGCAGCATTAAACAACAATGAACCATTGTATTAAACTTTTAAGTCATGAAATCAATCATTATGCTTTCAAAGTGACAATAGAACTAATGTAATATTCAAATTATGTTGTGCTTATAAACTCTCAAACAATGGCTCTGCGAAGAAATAACTCGCTCTGTTTAGTGATGAACTAGAAACAGTAATGGAAAAGACATTTACGCACTTTTTTGTTTGCTATAGATAATTGACCCAATTCAACCTGAGATTTGACACCAAGAAGACAAACATAGCAATACACAGACAGCAAAGAAGCCATCCTTTGGCAGTTTCCACTCAGGGTTTGTACTTTGAATTGTCCGATTTATTTACATCCAGGGAGAAGGTTTCTATTCTGTTTAATTTCTTTTATTTAATTACATTTTTGTTTATTTGACAGTGCTGCTGCCTACGATGACTATGTGAGAACTGAGACTTCAAAGTAAGCCAGGTTGTTGAAAATGTTGTCCCCTCTGCTCAAAGGTAACATAGACTATCTAGTATGAGCTGGAAAAAAATAAGCCCACAAGGTAATATTGGTATTGAATTTTCACCACACAGAGAATTGGTTTTTGTTCCTTTAATAAAATTTCATTATATTTCCTTGAACATTCATGTTGCATTCTCCATTTATCAAAAGACAAAGCTAGAATAGTCTAAATGGGGGCATTTATGTCCTTTCATACATATTCTTGCCTAGAAATTTCCCCTAGGATAACCTCACGTCCTGAAACTTGAAGGCAAATGTATCACCACTCAACATTCATCCAATAGCCATGCAGCACATCTTGGAGTTGAAATTTCACAGCTTTTGTACTTTCTTTGTGTCAACATACAGTTAAATGATGGACTGGCTTCTTGCTTTCTTGCTCCTGCAAACACTAAGAGGTTGGTTTAACTTAAATTCAAGCTTTTCTTCTATTAGAAGATAATGTTGTCGTTGTTGCTAGGTACAATAAAGTTGACTGCAATTCCCAGGGACCCTAAGTGCATCCAAGAAAATAGTGCCTGATCCTAACCCATCCTCACAATCCCCGCTGTGCTGAAGCCCGTTACTTTTGTCTCTGTGACAGTCCACCTCCTAGAGGATCCTCTTCTCCTTCACTGGCCCTCTGGTTTCCATCACTGGCCCTCTAGTTTCATGAAGTGTTTCTCTAGGGACTGACCTCTTCTAATAATGTGCCTGACAGCAATGTATATGAAACTAAGTCCTTGCCTCTAAGGAACACTGGGTACTTCTTCCAAAACAGATTTCATCTGTTAATTCTCACCCCAAACACATAGCTAAAGGACGAGCACAGTCTTCCCCTCTTAAAACCAGGATGATTGTAATTACTTAAGATAGGTTACTGATATTTTACTGTTACTTGGCATTTTCCATTGTACTAAAAAAAAAAACCTAGAGCCCTCACAAAGTGGTAAAACCTCATGCAGAAGGAATTGATGTCTTAATATGGTTCAATTGGAACCTTGTGCTATTTATATTTGTTTTCTTTATACAAATGAGAATAATATGTTGTTGTTGTTGTTGTTGTTGTTGTTGTCATTATTCTTATGTGCTGTTGAGTTGCCTGAGACCCATAGCAACCCTATGTATAGCAGCTCTGAAAACCTCCCCTGTCCTGTCCTGAGCCAGTATCATAATTCCGACACACCAATCCCCATTGCTCTAGTTACCCATCTCATCCGGGGTCTTCCTCTCCTGTGCTGTCCCTCCACACTTTCAAGCATGATATCCTTCTCCAAGGATCGGTCTCTCCTGGCCACCTTCCTAAATTATATGAGATGTAGCTCCAAAATCCTAGCCTCCACATGGAATTTCTATGTTCAAATTTCTGAGAAAGCTCCAAAGTGCCTTCCAGTAGTTGTGGGGTGTTTTGTTTTGTTTTGTTTCCATATGACCCAGCTATTCCACTACTTGGAATGTACCCTTAGAAAATGAGAACTAAGGCACAAGCAGATTTGTACACCAATGTTCATAGCAGCATTGTTCACCATCACAAGAACATGGAAACAGTCAAAATGTCCAACCACAAACAAATGGATTGAAAAATTATGGTACATTAACACAATGAAATATTATGCAGCACGCAGGAGCAATGATTTTGTAACTGAAAGAGTCTATATTTGTTCCCATTCCAAAGAAAGTTGACCCAATAGAGTGTGGAAATTATCAAACAATATCATTGATACCACAGGCAAGCAAGATTCTCCTGAAGATTATCCAAAAATGGCTGAACAGCATATCAACAGAGAACTGCGAGAAGTGCAGGATCGGTTTCTAAGGGATCATGGTACTAGGGATATTGTAGCTAATGCTAGATAGATCTTGGCTGAAAGCAGGGAGTACCAGAGGAATGTCTAGCTGTGTTCCATTGATTATGCAAAGGCATTTGACTGTGTGGATCACAACAAACTGTCCCTGACTCTGAGAAGAATGGGAACACCAGAACACCTGATCGTGCTAATGCAAAACCTATACTTGGATCAGATGACCGTCATCAGAACAGAGCATGGTTCAAAATTGGGAAGGGTGTATGCCAGGGATGTGTTGTATCTCCATACCTTTTCAAGCTATAAGCAGAACAGATTATCCAGGAGGCTCGGCTTTATGTGGAGAAGTGTGGCATCAGGACTGGTGGAAGATTCACCAACAATCTGCATTATGCAGATGACACAACCCTGCTTGCCAAAACTGAGGAGGACCTGAAATGTTTGCTACAGAGGGTCAAGGACTGCAGCCTTCAGTATGGATTGAGGCTCAATGTCAAGAAGACAAAGATTCTCACCACTGGACCAATTGGCAGCAACAGGATAGGTGGTGAAGAGATTGAGATTGTTCACAGCTTTAGTTTGCTTGGCTCCACAATCAACACTCTCGGCACCAGTAGCCAGGAAATCAAAAACTGTATTGCGATGGGAGAGTCTGCTGTTAGGGACCTCTCCAGGCTACTGAAGAGCAATGGTGTCACTCTGGAGACTAAGGTGCATCTGATACAAGCCATTGTCTTTGCAATCACTGGCTATGCATCAGAGATCTGGACAATGACTAGGGAGGATAGAAGGAGAATTGATGCCTTTGAGCTGTAGTGCTGGAGAAAAGTGTTAAATATACCATGGGCTGCTAACAAAATGAACAGGTTCATCCTAGAAAGGGTTAAACCAGGCTGTTCCTTGGAGGCAATGATTCTGAAGCTTCGTCTGACATACTTTGGATATGTTGCAAGGAGGGACCAGTCCTTGGAGAAGTATGTCATGTTTGAGAGGGTGGAGGAACAGCACAAGAGAGGAAGACCCTCTAAGAGTTGGATTGATTCAGTGACTGGAGTAATAGGGGTAAATGTGTCAGAGGCAGTGCGATTGGCACAGGACAGAGCAGTGTTTAGGGCTGTAGTACATAGGGTCACTATGAGTCACAGACAACTAGACACCACATAACAACAAAAACAGCATTACCTAACTTGGGATGGACTGGAGAGCATTATGTTGCGTGAACTAACTCAGTCCCACAAGGATAAATAGTGTATAAAACCATTACTGTAGAATGAGTATAAAGATCCAAGAGGGGTGGGAGAAGGTGGAAGCAGAGACATAAGAATGTGCAGGGAGAGGAGGTATTAATCATGATTAAACAATTTGATGGGGCAGGGTGAGAGAAATTGAAAGAATTTTTTCTTTTTTTTTATTTTTATTTTTTTGAAAGAATTTTTTCTTAAAAACAATGTATTCAAATTTTGTAAATAAACTAGTAGGGGGAAAATTCAACAAACCCAAAACCCTAGCCTCCAAGGAGACACTTGGTTTCACCCTCTCAAAGACAGACCTATTTATTTTCTTGGCCGTCCATGATATGTTCAAGACTCTTCTCCAACACCACAACTTGAAGGCATCAATTCTTCTGTCATCCAGCTCTCTGAAGCATACCAAGTAATTGCGAAGACCATGGTGTAAATTAGATGCACCTTAGTCTCTAGACTGACATCATTGCTTTTTGACACTCTAAACTTGCATCCTTGCTTTTTGGCACTCTGGAGAGGTCCTGACAGCAGATTTTCCCAATGTAATTTGTCTTTTGATTAGACTGTTGTTGTTAAGAGTGTTGGTGTGGAGCCAAGCAAGCTGTAATTGCTAACAACCTCAATCTCTTTTTCATCTATCATGGTGCTGCCAATTGTTCCAGTGGCGAGAAACTTTGTCTTCTTGATGTTCAGCTTCAATCTTCAATTGAAGACAACAGTCCTTGACAGCAAATGCTTCAGGGCCTCCTCATTTTGGGAAAGCAAGCTTCTATTGCCTGTATAACATAGGTTATTGATGAGCCTTTGTCCAATTCTGACGCCACACTCCTCCTTATAAAGTCCAGTCTCCCGAATGATCTGTTCCATGCACAGATTGAAAAAGTATGAAGACAGGGTACATCTCTGACATATTTCCTTCCTGATTTTGAGCCATGCAGTGTTTCCTTGGTCTGTAGTGAGGACTGCTTCCTAGTCTAGGTGTAGGTTTCATATAAGCATAATCAAGTATTCTGGGATTCTCATTCTTGTCAAGGTTAGTCGCAATTTGTTATGATCCACACAGTCAAATGCCTTTAAATAGTCAATGAAACACAGATATTCTTCTGGTACTCTCTGCTTTCTGCAAAAATCCATCTGACATTGGCAATAATGTCTCTTCTAAACCCAGCTTATATTTCTTGTAGCTCTCTCTCAATGCACTGTTCTAGTCATTTCTGGATAATCTTCAGCAGGATTTTGCTAGAGTGTGATATTAATGATATTGTTTGGTAATTTCCACACTCTGTCGGGTCACTTTTTTTTTAAATTATTTTATTTTA
>NW_006399849.1:5099737-5118418 GCF_000299155.1 Elephantulus edwardii | reverse complement strand
TTTTTCATTTCAATGAACATCTACAGAGATTTTGGGATTCCATGCATTCATTGTTGCACCCTTCTCCCCGCACAAACCCCTCCCCCCTTCCCGGGTCACTTTTTTTTTTAATGGGAATTAATATTAATCTATTCCAGTCAGTTGACCAAGTGGTTGTCCTCCAGATTTCTTGGCCCAACTTGGTGAGTATATTGTGGAGAACAAAATTAAAACATGTATTAAAAAAATTAAAACATGTACAGACCAATGTTGTTGTTGTTATGTGCTGTCAAGTCACTTGCTACTTATAGCGGCCCTATGTACAATAGCCCTAAATCATGCTCAGTGCCAATTGCACTGCCTCTGACACACCCATCCCGATTACCCCAGTCACTGAATCAATCCACCTCGTAGAGGGTCTTCCCTTCCTGTGCTGTCCCTCCACCCTCCGAAGCACGATGTCCCTCTCCAAAGACCTGTCCCTCCTTACATGTCCAAAGTATGTTAGACGAAGCCTCAGAATTCTTGCCTCCAAGCAACAGCCTGGTTTACCCCCCTCCAGGATGAATCTGTTTATTTTCTTGGCAGTCCATGGTACATTCATTACTCTTTTCCAGCACCACAGCTCAAAGGCATCAATTCTCCTTCTATCCTCCCTAGTCATTGTCCAACTCTCTGATGCATAACAAGTGATTCAATAATATAAATTTTTTACTAAAATTTTTAGTGCAGCCTCTCAGGGTTCCCTTACAACTTGTCTTATCCTCAATTTGTCAGAATTTCTATTGGCAGTTTTGGGCAACAGTATAAGTTCCGGTCATTACCATCAATTAATATTTGTGGACTCTCATATCAGACATTGCCTAAGAAAAAGATGGCATGCAACTGCTACGCAAACAGCTGGGTTTAGTGCTTACTCATATTTTCTTGAGCTTAATAAAAGACAAGATGATCCCAATAAATGAATGACAAGTAGCTCAGGAATGCAAACGTTTTCTGAACCAAAACCTGTGAGCAAATCTCAAGTATCAAAGCACTCACAGTGAACTGCAAAGTGTTCCTCAACCTGGGCCAGGGATGATTTCTACATCTCTAAGTTACTTATCTTGTCCTGTAGGTGCTGTAGCCACAAGGAGTCACTCATGGAAAAACAAAACAAACCTATAAAATCCCCGCAGGCCCTCCTTGTTGGCTTGTCAAACCAATTGAGAGTGACAGGGTATTAACTCCTTTCCGGGTGGCATGAATAAATAGTCCCATTATTTTCACAATGCTTGACTCCACCTAAAGAAAACCTAGACAATAGGGCCTGAGCCCTGGCAGGGAGCTGCTGACGTTTCAAATGCTAACTCTTGGAGCCAGTGTCAGACAGCGTAAATGAGAAGAGAAAGAGTGGCTGAGGGAAAGATTACTAAGAAGGCCTGTCTCACTTTATTGACGCAAAAGTACACATTTTAAATCAAATAAATGGACGTGAGCCTTTCAGATGTGAGATTGTGGCCATTGTGGGATTAAGCTTCTTTTCTTGGTTCAGATGATAATGAAAGTTAAAATTTGCTCTAGAGACCTGGGGGAACTTTTGGGGTGGTGATATTTCAGTTTTTTTCATTAAGTCTCCCCTAAGAATGTAAATTTATTAAAACATACGAATAACACACATGACAAGATTCTAAACATCTCACCCTTTAATGAGAAACTGCAATGCTTTTTTTCATTCATATTTAGTTAAAATTCTTCTTCCAAGTAATGAAACCTGAAAAAAAATTACATTTTCTGTCCAAGTTTCTCCAAAGCCATATACGTGACATACACAAAAACTGGTAAATATCACTAAAAAAAAAACAAAACCAAAACCCTTGTGGCGGTTGAGTCAATTCTGACTCATAGAAAGCCTGTAGGACAGAGTAAAACTGCCCCATGAGGTTTCCAAGGTTATAAATCTTTGCAAAGAGCTCTGGTGGTGTGCTCTTACAGCATGCTGCCCTGCTAAAGAAAAAGGCCTTAGGGATCCTTAGCTCAAATATATCCGTGGTTTCCAGGAAGAAAGATGGACAGTCTCTTCCCATTAAGATTTATAAGCTCAAAAACTCAACGGAGAGTTGCTATGAACCATAGTGGGGACTCTACCACCCTGCGTTTGAGTTTGCTTGAGTTTGAAATCTGAATAGCAGCAGAGTACCACATTTTTGGCCTGAAGAACAACTGGTGATTCAAACTTCTATAGTCTCAGCAACCAAGTGCTTTTAATGACGGCACCACTAAGACCCTTTTCAGTTATCATCTGTTGCCGTATGCACCAAAGAATGAAACACCCCTCGATCCCTGTCATCTTCACACTTTCTGTTGACTTCAAGGTCATTGACATGGTCACTATGTCACTTCGTTCAAGACGAATTTGGAGGATTGAATTCCTAATATCTGATATGAAAACTACCTCTTTGTTTTAAGCAATATCTAAATTAATAATAACACAGAGGCAGAGAGAGAGAGAGAGCATGAACTCTTGAGCCAGACTGTCAGGGTTCAAATCTCAGCCCTGATTCTTAACATGACTCTTAACATGACAGTGGGCAAGTTCTGCAACAACTCTGTGTCTCAGTGTTCTCATATGTAAAATGGTGCCACAGAGTAACTACCTCCTCTGGCTAATGTGAACATTAAATGGGTAAAGAATTGCTAACAAATACTACATAGTGCCACTGTTGTAGAATGGGACTGACATCTGGGGTGGGGTAAGACTGAGAAAAACTGGATAAATTCTGTATACTGCATTGAAATAGATGAGGCTATATATATATATATGATAAGGTATTGTGGTTATCACAAGAGTCCAGAATTAAGGTGCATAGTGGAGTGTACTAGAGGCAGGCATGGGGGGATTGTATACCAATGAAGGAATTTTTCTTTTACTTTTCAAAGAGAGGAGCGCCCTTGGGGGGGTGTGGGCAGGGGGGAGGGCTGGGCAGGGAGAAAAGTGCAACAATGAATGAATGGAAATCCAAAATCTCTGTAAATGTTCTTAAAATTAATAAAATAAAATTTTAAAAAATAATTGCTTAAAACTGGGTCTATGGAATGCTGAGTGTTAAATAAGAGAGAAAAAGATGTCATTTTCATTGTTATTATTTATTATTCCTTCACTACAATAATAATGTCCAATGAAAGCATTATTATTGTAGTGGAGGAATAATAATACTTCAGAGATGTTGCAAGGAGGGATCAGTCCTTGGAGAAGGAAATCATGGTTGGAAGGTTGGAGGAACAGCACAAGAGAGGAAGACCCTTGATGGAACGGAAATTTTCAGTGATTGGGATAACGAGGGTAAGTGTGTCAGAAACAATAAAGTTGGCACAGGATAGAGTAGGTTTCAGGGCCATTGTACATAAGGTCTCCATGAGTTGCAAGCAATTCATCGGCACATAACAACATTAATACAATTATAATAATAATTCCTTTATTACACAATACCCAAAATATAGATGAATTATTAAATAGCCAGATATAGTAGAACGTATCTATTACCATCATTTAACTTATCCAAGTGCTATTTATAAGTGAAAATCTGTCTCAAGGGCCCCTGTGGTAACAGCACGATAAAGTGCATAAGTCACCGCACATTAATTGTCACTTTCCTTCCTGGTTATCACTTCACACTCTTAACCTTTTTTTCATTTTATGTATCATAAAAGGACATTAATCCAGGACAGGACACAAAAGAGGGTAACAGCAGTAGAAATGATTTGTGTGTCAATTGGTACAAAAGTTCGAACTGGCTTAAAGATTCCTGCATGAAGGGAAATGTAATGGATACCATTAATCTTCAGTCATGGTTTCCGAACCAGAAAAGACTTGAAGAAAAAAAAAAGGGTTCCCTTTCATGAAGAGCTATGTTCATTATCCAAAATACATGAATCATGCCTGTAATTTATGCTGAATTTTTAGCTTAAGAATGAGAGAGCTTTGAAGCTAATCATCTCCTTTCCTTAACTGGAAAGGGGATTGCTCTGAGTTGGAGAGCGTTACCTGAGATTTGATCTGCTCGTGATGATGCACAGAGAACACAGCTGTCTTAAGGAAAAGTGAGGGACGTCTACAATTGTCAGTTATTAATTTAGTCATTCATTCATTCAAGAGTAGTCTTCACCTTATCTCTCTCCTCCCACACAAACATCCACCAGTCAAATCTCACTGCTCTCTCACATCTACACAGCTGTCACCCAGCACCCCTATCTTTGTGCTCCTCCCCAGCATATCCTTTAAAACTATGTTAGTTCACTACTTCAGTGAACCTTTTCCTACCCCCTAAGCCCACGAAAGATGGCTACTCCATGATGGATAAATGAATGAAAGCTATGCTACCATCTCAAAGGCACGTGGTTCGAATCCACCAGCTTCTCTGCAGGAAAAAGATGGGCAATCTCCTCCCATGTGATTAACTGCCTCTAAAAACCCATTGGAGGGTCATCAGTGGTTTGGTTCATACACAACAATGACCACCACCACCACATTAATTACTACTAAAGGACATGAGAAAACTGAGGAACATTTTCAGAAAACAACAATAAAAAAACTAATAATACAAGATCCAAAATTCTAGTGAAATGGCATTTTCCCTTACTAGACCTGTAGACTATGTAGACATACAGCCGTGATCTTTTCAATCACTTGTTATGCATCTGAAAGTTGGGCAATACATATGGGAGATAGGAAAAAAACACATGCCTTTGAATTTTGGTGTTGAAGAAGAGTACTAAATAGGCCATGGATTGTCATAAAAACAAACACATCTGTATTGGAGGAAGTCTCCTTGGAGGCAAGGATGATAAAACTTTGTTTTGCATACTTTGGGCATGTTGTCAGAAGAAGCCATTTCTTAGAAAAGGACATCATGCTAGAAAAGACGGTGAGTTAGAGAAAGAAAAGAACTCCAACATAATGGATTGACACAGTGACTATAAAAATGGACTTAAGCATGTCCGAAATTGTAAGGATGGTTTAGGATAAGGCTCAGATCTATTGTTCATAGGGTTGCTATGAATTGGAGTTGACTTGATGGCATCTAACAACAGCAGACCTGTAGACAATCTCTAGAAGAGTTAGAGACATTGAGTTGATGAACTTGAGGAAGCCTATTACATTCATTCAAAACGATCATATGCATGAAAGCATCAAGTTGAATGAACTAAGTATAATTTATTCTGAGGATCTTGCTCCTGGCAGAGATATTCACAGGTGGATTTCAAGCTCACAGGTGGGTGATCATGCAGGTTTGCTGCGGAGTCTGATAAGAGATCTCCCTCACGGGCCGACTTGCCCCACTGCACCACTTGCCACCTATAGACAGTATCACTGTGGCTCCGTTCTGTGACTTAGAAGACAAACACAGCCAGGGGCACTCAGAACAGAGGGAGATTTGAAGGGCTGGAGAACTTTCGAAGACAGGGGAGCCCTGAGAATTGTGACACTGGTCTAGTTTGTCTTTCGTCCTTGCTTTGACCAGGGCTCCCTCTCCTCCAAAAATCCATTTGCCTGTTCTCCTCAGCTACTTCCACTGAAGCCCATCAAATAAATCCTTTTATATGTCATCCCCAGAAAAGCACATTAAACTGCCTTGTGCTAACAGGATTAAATGCTTCTGTTATCTTACATGTGGCATTTCCTTTTAATAGGGGATTTCTAGAAATAAAACTTGGAACCAGAAGAATAACCATGAACGAGCATTTCAGGCTGCTTCAGCATCAAAGATGTATAGATGCAAGATTGTCTGGGTGTTGGGAATCCCACTAGCACATCACCTTCTCTTAGTAGAGCAAGAGTTCTGTATGCATAACCAGAAGCCAAAAAGAATGCCAAACTTTCATTCACCCATTCAGGGCCATCACTTTTGATTAGGCAGTGCACAATCTGTACAATCACACTTGACTGGCATGTCTACGGTCCCTGAGGTTCCAATCTTTGGAAAATGACATCATGCTGAGAGAACTAGAAGGTCAGAGAAGAAAAGAAGATCCTCAACAGGATGGATTGATACGGTGACTGTAGCAATGGGCTCGAGTGGGTCTCAGCTTGTGGGGATGGCGTAGGACAGGACAAGGGTTGTTTGTTCATAGATTTGCTGTGAGTCATAGTGAGAGCTCTTTTGGCCTAGTGGATAAAAAGTGGTGCTTCCAAGTCAAAGGTGGGTGATTTTTAATCTGTGGCCCTCCGACCTGGTTTTAATTGTTTTGGGTCAAACATTCCTCTAAGTGGGAAAGCACTGGTCTGTCCATTTGCTGTACAGAGGTAAGTCATGGTTGCTGTGATGCCAAACACTGTGACACTGATGTGTCAAATGCGATAATGGAAACCCATGGTGGACAGTATTTGGTGGAGCTCCCCAATTAAAACAGGCTTGGAAGCAAGAGTGATACTCACTTCTGAAATAGCTTGCCTCCAGAAACTCTATGAACTTAGAGAAACGATGAAAGTTATACAAGCGTTCAGGTCTTTTGTTCACAGGGTCACTATGAGTCATCTACAAATCAACAACACTTAACAACAACAACAGAAGTACAGGAGTCACCAATCAAAGGAAAATGATCAACTATTTAACCTTTATACAATAAAAACACTGTCCTGTTAAGCATCACACTTAGAAAGAAGTAAGTTGGCTGTGGAGATACATTTGTAATCACCAGTAACAAAAAGAGACATGAGGTTATTCCGTGTTTCACCCAAAGCATTTTCCCCATAAAATTTGAGCCCAGAAGTCAGAGCAGTGGAAAGAACTCAAGTTATAGTTGAGTCACACATGCCCAGTAAAATCATGCATTGGTTCTTGAACTTCAAATGCATTAGGATTACCAAGGACATCCAGTCCCACCACAAGATGCTGAGTGAGTCCAAAATGGAGCATTTTAACTAGCTCTCTGAATGCTATCAGCTACAGCTTGAGAAACATCAAAATAATGCATGTAAATCATTATCAATAAAGTCTGGCATATTATAAGGACATGATACTAGCTATAATTAGGACTCAGAATTGATCACAACTTTCTATACTCGACACATAGACATAGCAGTGTAGGGGAGAGCCAGTAGTTGTTTTAGCACAAAGAAAGAGAAATTAGAGGTGGCATACAAGGCAGAAAGACCCTCATTTCTGTTCTTCTATTGACCATCTGAGGAGCTCTAACAGTCTAGTGAGTAAATAATTTGCACTTTCAACCCAAAGGCAGGTGGTTCAAATCCACCAGCTGTTCTAGGGAAGAAAGATGGACAATTCTTCCCCAGGTGATTTCCAGCCTCTGAAAATCTCCACAGGGTCAGTTTTCAATTGGTTCCAGCTCAACAGCACATAACAACAATGATCACATCACTAACTGCTGAAACTCTTGAATACAATGACCCTCCACTACATACTATCAAGAGCTCTGAAAAGATTACAGAGGAACCTGTAAAACAATTATCTATGGACCAGAAAGCCCCAAAATAATAGCCGCTGGCATTTTCCATTTCTTAATCATCCATGGAAAACTAAACAAGGTTACTTATTTGTTTATAGAACAAAGGAGGATCCCAAATGAGTGAGGAATTTTTAAATGGCTGAGTCCACCAACTTCGACACAATATAGAAATGAATCCCAACCCTTCTTGATGATTGTGTTTCTACACATATTGGCAAATTGACTTTTCTGATGGGGGCCTTGGCAGGTGGCTGGAGCTGAATGTGCCCACTTACCACTTGGAATCATTCCTCACAATAAGTAGGATAACCTTTCAGGAAATCTTTTATTGCGTTTGTATGCTCCTGAGAATAAAACAAAGCTCTGTTGTTTAAGAGCATAAATAACAAAAGCTTTGTTCTTTCAGACCAAGATGGAAACTGGAGATCCATCCAAAATCACTTAGTCAGAAACTGCCTAAGGATGACAAGAATGAAATATTGTTTGGTACGGCCGGGCAGCATCAACCCTTCAGTCTTCTCTCCTGGCTTCAGAAAATAATGACTCAATATTGCCTTTTCCTGACAGACTGCAGCCTTAGGAAAATACTGTTCCACAGAGTTGGAACGGGGGATCTTCCAGCAGGAAAATAAATACAAGCTATTGAAGGTCCAAATAGTTCACTCTCCTTTGACTTTTTGGCATATGAACACGGTTGTTTGTATTCATAAAATAAAAGGAAAATGGAAACTGTGACCCAAAAAAAAGTCAAAGTATTTTCTTACTCCATCCCAGGTGTTTTGCCATGTGTTTTATCGCTTGATTCCGAGTACCTTTAAGAGGTTGGCATTATTATCTTCATTTTAGAGATGAGAAAAGCAAAAGTCAGGGAGACTGAATAAATGCCTGAGAGGACACAAAATTGATAACTAGTAGAGCTAAAATTCAGAAAAGGATGAAAATATCCCCAAATCCTACCTGTTAACATTTAAATCAACAATCTCCCTCATTCCTATTCATAAAATTTTATATAAATGAGGTCATTTTGTTTATTACCCTACTTTTATCACTTGTGGTGTTACAGGTTTATTATGTTACATGGCTTTCCTAAGCCATCTACTTTGACTTTCTCTACATAACTTGGTGGGAACTTAAAACAGGATATGTATTAACTAATCACTAAGGCATTGGTTATCTTTTCGCATTCCACCAAAATTAAATTGAGAGTTTAGCAGCGAAATTGAAAACGTCACAACGAATAAGGAAGAAAAAGCAGAGAGTACAATGTGAGTATTTTGAGGCCAAAGATTTTTGCACTAGTTAGACAGAGAGCAACACAAGAGCAGCAGCAGCCTCTGCAGAGAACCAGACTCCACCATGAGGCAGAACTGACTTGGGAATGCTGCCACATGGAGCCAGAACCAGGGCCTTTGCCCAAGCTTGCCAGAGCATGGAAGGAAGATGCCAAAATTGGCAAGACTAAAGGAAATTTTTGATCTGCAGCCCTCAGGCCTGGTTTTAATTGTTTTTTTGGGTGTTTTTGTTTGTTTGTTTTCAGTCAAACATTCTTCTAAATGGTATAGCACTGTTCTGTCCATTTGCTGTACAGAGGTAACTCGTGGTTGCTGTGATGCTCAACACTGTGACACTGATGTGTCAAATGCGAGAAGGGTTACCCGTGGTGGACAGTGTTTGGTGGAGCTCCCCAGTTAAAACAAGCTTGGAAAGCAGGAGAGACATCCACTTTCTATATAGCTTACCTCTGGAAACTCTGAACTTGGAGAAACTATGAAAGTAACAAAAGCGTTCAGGTCTTTCCTTCATAGGGTGGCTATGAGTAGTCTAAGACTCTACGCACCTTACAATGACAACAAAAGAAAATTTGTAACTCTGGCATAAGCCATGAGGCTGAAGGTCAAATGAAGGTCAAAAGGCGTGTAACATGCTTGAGGAGCTCCCTGGACTGAGAAATGGTATCCTGTTGCCAGCCTTAATTGTAACCTGTTAACTTCTTTTATAAACCCTGTAACTGAGCACGATTCTGCAAGATCTATGTGATCATTGCAACAGATTTCAAACACTGTGGTAAAGCAATAAAACTGGTGTTTTAGAAGTAGGTGCAGAAGTGTAGAGGCCATGTCTGACCATATGCAAATTGGTTTTGTACTGTGATATTGCTGATGGAGACATTCTCCTTTAGGAAGGTGATAGAGATCGCTTAAGGCCTCTCCTTGTCACTCCACGTGTGTGTGTGTGTGTGTGTGTGAGAGAGAGAGAGAGAGAGAGAGAGAGAGAGAGAGAAAGAGACTGATTTTGTATTGGTTTGTATATAAAATTCATATACTTTGTTTTTCACACTATCCCTCATTTCATTTCACTCCCATCCCTCTATCCACTAAATTGTGTAACCTTGTGATATACTCCCTGCGCATTCTAACCCCTCTGCTCCCTCTCCTTCTCCTCTTGGATCTTCATACACATTTTACTAGTTATCTTTCTATTTTTACAAGAATAGTCTTAGGCAGTATTTGTCCTTGTGAGACTGAGCTAGTTCAGCATAATGCTCTTCAGTCTTTCCTATGTAATGTAGTATTTTTCAAAATTGTTGCTCCTGAGTGCTGCATAGTATTTCATTGTGAGGGGGGAAAAAATAGAAGCCATTCTATTCTTTTTATGAACAAAACCATTTTCTACATTAATATAGATATTTACTCCATCATTTTTACTGACTACACAGCATTTCACTATAAATATTTGTTGTAGCTTATTACGACACTATCCTACAGATGAATATCTATTTCCAGGAAGCTGTGAAAACTATCAAACTATATCATTACTATTGCATGCAAGTAAAATCTTGTTGACCATTATGCAAAAAGAGCTAGAACAGTCCACTGACACAAAGAGAACTGCCAAAATTCAAATTGAATTCAGGAAAGACTGTGGCAAAAGGAATACAATTGCGAATGTCAGCTAGTTCTTAGCTGAAAGCAGAGAATACCAGAAAGTTGTCTGTTTGTATTTTATTGACTATGTAAAGACATTTGACTAAGTGGATCACAACAAACAAATGATGGCTAACATTGAGAAGAATGGTAATCCCAATTTTAGAACACTAAATCTTGCTCATGTGAAATCTGTACCTATACAACAAGGAACAGACTCTCCTAGCACCAGGCCCAAAGTATGTGACACAAAGCTTCATTGTCTTTGCCTCCAGGGAGCATTCTGGCTGCACCTTTTTCAAGACACGTGTGTGTTCTTTTGGAAGTCTGTGGTATATTCAGCACTCTTCTCCAATACCACAATTCAAAGCCGTCCATTCTTCTTCTGTCATTCTTAGTTATTGTCCAGCTTTCAGATGCACAGCAAATTACTGAAAAGATCACGGTCTACATCAGGTGCATCACAGTTTTCAAACTGGCATCATTGTTCCTCAATCATTTGGAGAGGTCCCTGATTGCAGATTTTCCCAGTGAGATGTTCCCTGATCTCCTGACTCCTTGTACCAAGCATATTGATTGTGGATCCAAGTAAGATGAAGTCGTTGACAGTCTCAATTCCTTCTCAGTCCATAGTGATGCTGCATACCTTTTCAGTACAGTGTTGAGGAGTTTTGTTTAATGTTGAGATGCAATCCATATTGAAGACTGCACAGTTTAGTCTTCTGCAGCAAGTGCTTAACTTGCAAGTGCTGTGTCATCCTATTAATGAAGGTTATTGATGAATCTTCAAATCTTTATGCCACATTTTTCTTCATAGAGACTATCTTCTTGAAAAACTTGCTCTGCATACAGATTGAGTATGTTTGGAGAAAGACTACAACTCTGAAGCACACCTTTCATAATTTTTTTAAATCTTTATATTTATTTTATTTTCCTTTTTGTATTTCCATGCATTCATTGTTGCACATTTTCCTCCCTGTCCCCCTCCCTCTGCAGTTCACTTTTTAATTTGGAAAATAGTTCTTTCATTATTATACAGCCCCCACCCCACCTCTTTACTATGCAACTCTTATTCGGGACTCTTATCATGCCAATAATATCTAATCATATATTCCTTTTATACAGTTCTCTCTCGCATATGTTTCAATGCTATGTACATTATTGATGCCCTCTTTTCTTAGTTTCCACTCAACCCCCATGCCAGTCCTGTTCTATAATAGTGGCATTATACAGTATTTTTCTTTTAGTGATTGAGATATTTCACTCAGCATAATGTCCTCCATGGTCACCCATTTTGTATTATATTTCATGAGTTCTTTGTTTTTCAGTGCTGCAGTATATTCCATTGTGTGAATATACCACAGCTTCTCTATTCTTTCATTTGTTGATGGACACTTGGGTTATTTCCAGCTATTTTCTATTATGAACAAAGCAGCAATAAACATGGGTGCATATATCTGCTTGCGTGGCTTGGGTAGCTTCTGATTCCTTTAAAGTATATTCCCAGGAGTGGAATTGCTGGGTCAAATGGTATTTCTATTGCCAACTTTCTGATACAGTGCCATACTACCTTCGGTAGTGTTTGCACAATTTTATACTCCCACCAACAGTGAATAAGACTTCCAGTTTCTCTACAACCCTGCCAGCATTTGTTGCTTGAAGTTCTGTTAAATTTTGTCATTCTTACTGGGGTGAGATATCTCATAGTTGTTCTGATTTGCATCTCTTTTAGAGCTAGGAATTTTGAACATTTCTTCAACTGTGTGTTGGCCAGCTGAATGTCTTCTTTGGTGAAGTGTCAGCTCATATCCTGTGCCCATTTTTCAGTTGCATTGTTTACCTTTATCTTGTTGTGGTGATCAAGTATTTCATAAATTTTAGGTATAAGTCCCTTATGTAATTACCAAGTATTTTTTTTCCCATTCTGTGGCTTCCCTTTTTGCCCTGTTGAAGAAGTTTTTGGATGTGCATAGAGATTTGATTCTTGGAAGGTCCCATTCATCTATTTTATCCTCTCCTGGTTATAGATTTTCCGGGATGCTTGGAAGACTGTTTATGTTGTGGATTAGGACTTCTCGAGTTCTTCCAAGCTTTTATTTAATGATGTTTATAGTCTTTCATTTTAATCCTAGGTCCGTGATCCACTTTGAGTTGGTTTTTTATATGGAGTGAGGTGTGGATATTGCCTGAGTTTTCTGCAGATAGTTTTCGAGTTTTGCCAACACCATTTGTTTAAAAGGCTGTCATTTCCCCACTTAACTGAGTTCATCTCCTTGTAAAAAATCAGTTGACCATAGGTAGATGGGCTGATTTCTGGATTCTCAATTCCATTCCATTGATCTATATGTCTGTCATTGTACCAATATCATGCTGTCTTAACCACTACGGCAGTATAGTAGGATTTGAAATCAGAGAGTGAGATGCCTCCTACCTTGTTTCTCTTTTTAAGGAGTGCTTTGCTTCTTCGGAGCCTCTTTCCACTCCAAATGAAACTGGAGATTGCCTTTTCCATCTCATTGAAGAATGGGATTGGTATTTCTATTGGGATTACATTGAATATGTAAATTGTCTTTGGTAGTATTGTCATTTTCACAATATTGAGTCTTCCTATCCAAGTTGCTGAATCTTTAGGATTTTCTAAGTATACCATCATATCGTCTGCATATAGAGATAATTTTACCTCCTTTTTGCCAATTTGGATACCTCTTATTTTCTTCTTTTGCATTATTGCTATCATTAAGACATCTAATAAAATATTGAATAGAAGTGTTGATAGTGGGCATCTTTACCTAGTTCCTGTTCTCAAGAACTTTAACTTCTCTCCATTGAGAACAACTTTGGTTCTTGGGTTTGCATATATACTTTTCACTATGTTGAAGAAATTCCCTTCTATTCTTATTTTGCTGAGTGTTTACCTTTTCTAATTTTAAACTATGCAGTGTTCCCTAGATCTATTCACACCTCTTGGTCTAGGTAGAGGTTTCACACAAGCACAATCAAGTGTTCTGGAATTCCAGTTCTCTCAATGTTAGCCATAATTTGTTATGAACAGCAGTGACAAATGCCTTTGTATAGTCAATAAAGCACAAATAGATATTCATCTGATATTCTTTTTTTTCAGCCAGGATCCATCTGACATCAACAATTAAATCTCTGGTGCCATGGCCTCTTCTAAACACAGCTTGAACATTTGGTAGTTCTCAAGCTATGTACTGTTGTTTTTGAATGATCATAAGCAGCATTTTATTTGCATATGATATTAATGATATTTTTCAATAGTTCTATTGCATCACCTTTCTTGGGAATGGGAAAAATTGATCTCTTCCAATCAGTCAGCCAGGCAGCTGTTCTCCAAATTTCCTTTCATAGTCTGATGAGCACATGCTAGGCTGGATCTGTCATATGAAACATTTCAATTGCTATCCCTTCTATCCCTGGAGGCTTACTTTTTTTTCCAATTCTTTCAGCGTAGCTTGAATTCCTTCTTACATTATTATTGGTTCTTGGTTGCATGGTGCTACTTGAAATATTTCAATGTCAGCCAATTCTTCTTGATACAATGACTCTGTGTTTTCCCTCCATGTTCTTTTGGTGTTTCCTGGATCATTCAAGATTTTGCTCATATCATTCTAAGTATTGCCTATTTCCTCCCCCTTGGGAAATACTGGACTTAAATCACTATTTTCCTTTAAATCACACCAATAATGGGAATTGATAGCACTGTGTTACTTTTATTTGCTTCCCTTTGATCATTAGTGAGGTTAAGTGTCTTCTCCTATATACTGCTGGTCATTTGCAATTCTTTCAGAAATTAATTGTCCCTATCCTTTTTTCTACTTTTCTTGGAAGCTGACTAGAAAATTCATTGCAAGTGCTTTCTACCACAACTTGCTTCTTTCCCCTTGTCTGTGCTCTGTGGAGCTGATGTATTGGTGCATTGCAAGCTTTGATCTACAGCCAAGAAGATAGGTAGCATATGGTCAGGGTGACTAGTCAGGTACCCTAAAACATGTTCCAAGAAGGAAAACTGGTTAGGTCTAAGCGGGAAAAAATAGAACACCATAAACTTTGCTTTGCTTGCCTGCTTCAGAAGAGGTCATCCCCTGACTTTATCAGCCGTTGTTTATCTTGTAAGAAATAATGGTTCATTCAGACCTAATTATATTTTGCTGCACAGAGAAACATGGATAATAGAAAAGGAACCAAGAACATGTTTTAGCAACAACCTAAGAAATGAAGGATAGGGGAGGAAATACATACACACACACACAAACCCCTTCCCTACCACTGTGCTGAGATCCGGTGTACAGCAGCCCTCATTCTGAAGAAAAGATACACTTTACAGACACAAACAATAGCTGTTAAATGCTTATCCCTTGACTCCCTAAGCAGAGCTCACTTCACTGTAGGACACTGGTCACAGGCAACAGATAGTCTAGTTCGAGTCTCTAGAGTTTAGAACACTGATGTGTCTTCCAGAGGGCCATGAGTGTATAAAAGGTGTTAAGGCAAGAGTACTCACTCCCCGGGGCCTTACATTTGTGCGGGGCTGAGGGCCTGGATCACAAAGTTGTCAATACATCTTAGCTCCTAAGACATCTCTAAGGATGTTGCACTGCCCTTTTCTGCCCTCTACTTCAGTGAAAAGCATGACCAAATCCAAACAGCAAAACAGGACCAGTGTCTCACTTTTGTGGTATTCCAATTTTGTCTTACAAACACGCTCATTTGTCTAATTGTGTGTATTCTGATTCAGAATCTCAGGTTCTGAGCCAAAAAAAATTAAGCCTGGTTGTGTATTGGCACTATCTTCCCACATGAGCTTCTGTCTTAATCCAGGTAGACAGCAGTTCTGAGATAGGAGCTGGCCACTTCACCTACAGAAAAAGTCACAGAGGTGTCACATTCATTCCACCAAGCTGCCCACAGACTAGCACCCAGTGTGTTAGCTACCTCTTTAACGTACTGATATTGGTGCCATCGTGAACCTCTTACCAAATTCAAAGAGGAGAAAGGCTCTGTTCTACCCAACACTGATCCTTGGTGAGGCCTAGAATGGCAGCCTCCACTTTTTATCACTTTAAAAGCATTTTTGATTCTCTTTAGATTCTACACAGGGCAAACTGAATAAATGATCACACTGTGGAGAAAGACTTAGGATGGCATAATGATGCTTCCTTAGCACCCAGAGTTGCACATGAATTGCACCATTTTTCCTTACAAAGACTTTCTCCGGTGGATGCTTTTATTTACCTGAGGAGAGTTCTTTTCTGCTCTCCGCTGCCAGCTGATTCTTCTATAGAATTTCATAAAATTTCACCATGACTTTTAGCAAGTTTTCTCAGAGATAATCATAGAGAAAATCAAGATCTACCTGGAATGTTAACTTGTCTTAAAAGATACACAGAAACAATTAATTCAAAGGACTAAAGGGCCACTCAAACCTCAACCTCCACAATCGTGAGGCCAGAAGCCCTAGATGGTGCGAGGGTACCACTGCCAACCACTCTAAAAGGGATCACAAGTAGAAGGTCTTGGGCAGAGTGGGTGAAAAACACAGAGTAAACTGTTAAAACTTGGAAATGGTCAGGCTTAGTGGTCAATAGAACACCAGAGACTATGACCTTGAGTCACCTTTTGAATGAGGAACAAAGCTCAGCCCTGTGCTTCCACTTTTACTCAAACCTCCAAAACGAACAAACACACCAGAAAGGTACTCTTTCCTTAGAGTATCAACCACAGAAAGTCAAAAGAACAACATTTGACTAGTAATAATGCTCAGAAATCAGAGGTAGAGAAATAAAAATGAGAAACATAGAGAGCACATAGGAAGTGTGTAGTAAAATGTAGTATCATAGTTGTTGTTAGATGCTATCGAATACAGTATGACCCATAGCGACCCTATGAACAACAGATCTGAACCCTGTCCTGTACTGTGTCTTCCTCACACTTCCTGACACTAATATTAGAGTCCATTGCAGCAATTATTGTGTCAACCCACCTGGTTGAGGGTCTTCTTCTCCTTTGCTGACCCTCTGCCTTTCCAAGTATCATGTTCCTCTCCAAGAACTAGCCCCTCTGAGCAACATGCCCAAAGTATATGAGGTGAGTCTTCATCAGTTTTGCCTCCAAAGAACACTCTGAACTTTCTCCAAGATAAATGTGTTTGTTCTTTTGGCTATCCATGGGATGTCCGATATTCTTCTCCAATACTACAGCTCAAAGGCATCAATTCTTCTTCTGTCATCTTTATTCATTGTCCAGCTTCCAGATGCACAGTAAGTGATTGGAAAAAACATGGCCTGAATCAGCCCACCTTAGTCTTTAAATGAACATCTTTAGGCCATAATAATTTGTAGAGGTCCCTACATTACAAAATGGATCTTAATCTATCCTTTTATTAAAAAAAATTTAATGGACCATTTTTTATGACACTAATTATTGTACAGTTAGTGTCATAAAAATATAATACCTAGGAATGATTGAATCTAAAACCAATTTATTCTGTAAACATTGACTCAAATAATAATTTTTTAAAAGAAAGAAAGAAAGGAAAGGAAATCATCCCCGACTGTTTAACCGACCTACTTCCCTTCATTTCCTCTATGGAAAAGGAGAAATTATGCATTGATGATTCTTTCTGAAAATCATAATTCCCATAAGATAGATTCTTTCCAAGCCTTTCAGCTGTATTAGGAGAGTTGTATCACTTCTCAGTCACCCCCACATCATCTTCACAAAGAAAATCTAGTACTCTTGAATCAAAGAAAGATACTTTAAGTTAATTTCATCAACTCTACTGGTCACTGTCAAGTCAATTCCAATTCATAGCCACTGTCCACTGGCTTTCCAAGGTGACACACCTTTACAGGAGGAGACTCTCTCATTGTTCTCCAATAGTGTAATGCTCTATGTCACCAGGGTTCTTTAAAGATTCTCAAAATAAATTAAAACAAAACACTAAGACAAATAGCCAAGGAGGGAAAGAAAAATGGCTCCAGGATACTTGTGAACACATGTCCTTTCCAAAGACATCTTCAAATCCCCACTGTATATTTCCCTCATCTTCTCTGGAATTTTCCTATCAATTCCCATTCTTGTGGGAGTCTATTTGCTCATTCTTAAGGAGGGACTACATATACATGGTTTTTCTTCCTTGAAACATTAATTCAACTTGGATTAGCATGTTCTTCTCCACCCCCACAAAAAATTATAAATGCCTGGTTCCAAGATTGAAATAATTGCCACTTAGAAACCTCAAAGGATTGTTTAAGGTCCATTAATACAATACACCTTAGGCAAAACTAAACAAAAAAAAAAAACAGAACACGCCACTGCTAGCAAAGTCAGTTTTGACTCAGTGACTTAGGGTAGAGGAGAACTGCCTGCTGGGTGAAGTCCAAGCAACATGCAAGTCATGACAGGAAGACAAACGACCAAGTCGTGGATCAGGGTAAGAGTGAAGATGTTGGTCATTGCTGTCAAGTCTGAACCAACTCATGGCATGACTGGGTTTTCCGAAGTTGTATATCACAGGAGAAGACTGTGCATCTGTCTCCCATGGAGCAGCTGGTAGATTTCAACTGCCTGCCTTTGGGTTGGTAGTGCAACTCCCTATCCACTTGACTACCAGAATTCCCTATAGTGATAATAATACCATGCATTTACCAGGAATTTTCCTACTTTTTAACTTTTTGAGATTTAATTTTAAATGATCATCATATCCCAGGGAATCATAAAAATAAAAAGACAAGAACAGAATAGGAAAAAATTATTCACAAAACATTTATCTGGCACAGGACTTTTATCCGAAGTATATAAACAATTTTCAAAATCAAAAACAAGAAAACAATTAATGTGAGCAAAAGATATGGCCATCCCATCAAAGAAAATAAACAAGCAGTAAAATAAAATTATACTCAACATCACATGTCATTCTCCTTCTCATGATGTTGAGTCAGAACCAGCTGATAACTCCAGCAGATTTCAGAGGCTAATGAATGGAAATCCAAAGTCTCTGTAAATTTTCATTAACATTAATAATAATAATAATAAAGAAAATAAAAATTTAAAAATTGTATTTGTGACAAATAAATCATTAAATGTACAAAAAAAAAACAACCCAAACAAAAACAACCAAACAAACAAACAAACAAAACCCACCTCATGGGAGGAGATTGCACATCATTCTCTAGAGAAGCCACAGGTAGATCCAAACTATTAGAAGTGAGGCCTCTCTGCCGGGGAAGGAGGGGCAATCTCCTCCTGTACCAGTCGGATCTGATTTGACGGTACACGCACACAAAAATAATAATATTTAAAAAAAAAACCA
>NW_006399849.1:5094606-5099637 GCF_000299155.1 Elephantulus edwardii | reverse complement strand
CTCCTCCTGTACCAGTCAGATCTGATTTGACGGTACACGCACACAAAAATAATAATATTTTAAAAAAAAAAAGGAAGTGAGGCCTTTAGCTTAGCAATGCAATTCCTTGCAGATTAGGCTACATGTAATCAGAGAATTGCAAAGTAAAACAATGAGATGTCACCTTTCACACTATCATTGTTGCTGTAAGAGGGCATTGAATTAACTACTACTTACAGCAACCTTCTGAACAACAAATCTCACTTTTGCCCTATCCAGAACCATCCGCTCCAGTCCAATTACATGTATTGTGTCAATCAATCTCTTTGACTGTCTTTCTTCCCATAACCCTCCACCTTTCCCAGCATGATGTCTTTTCCAGTGGCTAGACTGTCCTGACAACATGCCCAAAGTAAGTGAGATAAAGTTTCAACATCCTAGCCTCCAAGAAGCATCCTAGTTGTACTTCCTCCAAGACAGATTTCTTTGTTCTTTTGGCAGTCTGTGAGATATTCAGCACTCTTCTCCAACACCACAATTCAAAGACAGCACTTCCTTTTCAGTCATCCTTATTCGTTTTCCACCTTTCAGATACATAGGAAGCAACTGAAAATACTATGACTGGGATCAGGGGCACCTTGGTCTTTCAACTAATATCATTGCTCTTTAATATTTTGAAGATTTTCTGAATAGTAGATTTTTCCAATACAACACATCTTTTTATTTCTCCTGTTACCACGGGTGTTGACTTCAAATCCAAGTAAAACGAATTCATCATCAATCTTTTCTCTATTATCATATTGTTTGTTGACCCAGTGGTAAAAACTTTAGTTTTCTTGATGTTGAAATGTAAACCATATTGAAAGGCAGAGCCTTTTATCACTTTAGTCTGTTGTTATTGTTGTGGGTTCTGTTGAGCCTGAATCGACTCCTTGCTGACCCTCTAGCAGGTTTTTGCAGGCAGTAAATCTCATAGGAGGAGATGTCCCATCTTTCTTCCACGGAGTAGCAGGTGGATTTGAACCACATACATTTGTGCTGGCAATGCAATTCCTTACTACTTAGCCACCCCAAATGCTGGAAACATCAAATGTGGACAAAGATGTGGTGCAACGGAAATTCTCATTCATTTCTGAAATGAAAAAATGAACTTATGGAAGTAGTCAGTTTCTTACAAAACTAGAAATAGTCTCACCACATGATCCAATAATTGTACTCTAAATCACTTGGAAAATTATATTCACACCAAAACCTGTATATGAATGTTTTTTTTAAAAACATTTTATTCAAAACTGCCACAATTTAGAATCAACTGTGATGCCCTGCAATATGTGAATCATTAACTAACTGGAATCTTAATACAAAGGAGTATTCGGTAATTTATTTAAAAATGAGATAGTAAGTTATTAAAAAAAAACCATGGAGTAATCTTAAATGCATATAGCTAAATGAAATAAGATAGAATGAAAAGGTTACATACATACTCCGACATTCCAAAACCCGTGTTGTTGAGTTCATTCCAACAGCTAGTGACTCTATAGGACAGTGTAGACCTACCCTATGAGTTTATAAGGCTAAAACCTGTCCAGAAGAAGACAACATCTTTCTCCTATAGGTGGGTTCCAACTGTTCACCATTCCATTAGTAACTGAGCATGTAAGCACTGCATCACCTTGGCTTGTTGTCGTTCTAACTACATGACTTTCTGGAAAGGCAAAACCATAGATTTAAAAAATGATGACTGCCAGGTTTTCAAGGAGTAGGGGGCAAGAATAAGGGCATATTTTTAGGGCAAAGAAACTATATACAAAGTGTGATACTTTAGCCACAGATATATAATGTGTATTTGTCAAAACCCAAAGAACTGCATATACACTTATGAAAGTTTAAATTCTGGTTTATCCTTTAATAACTGTATAACTTTTGGCTGTTGTTAAGTTCTATTGAGTTGAGTACAATTCATAGTGACTCTATGGACAGCAGACCTGACCACTGTGTGGGACCCTTATCACCTCTGACAAATTGAGCCCATTGTCGCACTGACTCTATCAATGCATCTCATTGAGGGTTGCTTTTACTGACCATCTACCTTTTCAAACAGGATGTGCTTTTCTAAGAAGTAACCTCTCCAAACAACAGGTCCAAAGTTTGTGATGAGATGAAGCTTTGCCATCCTAGCCTCCAAGAAACACCCTGGTTGCATTTTCTCCAAGACATATCTTTTTGTTCATTTGGAAGTCCATGGCATATATGGCACTTTTCTCCAACACCACAACTCAAATAAATACATCAATTATTCTTCCGTCATCCTTATTCATTGTTCAGCTCTTAGATGCACAGCCAGTGATTGAAAAGGCCATGGCTTGAATCAGGTGCACCTTAGTCTTTAAATTGACATCATTGCTCTTCAGAACTTTGGAAAAATCCCTGAAAGTAAACTTCCCCAATTGTAGCCTAGTTGTAACAAGCTGCACTCCCATCCCAAAGCAATGTGGTTCGAATCTACCAGCTGCTCCCCAAGAGAATGATGAATGATCTCCTCCATTCAATTTACTGCCCCTGTAAATCCTCTGAAGAGTTGGCTGTAAATCTTTCTGACTCAATACTACACAACAATAACAATGTGGCTTTCTTAAAGTTGCTTAAATTATCTGAGGCTTGGCTTATAAACTGACAACATTGTTCCTCCGTATTTTGGGAAAAGTCCCTGACAACAAACTTTCACAATGCGATACATTTCCTGATCTCCCTACTGGAAGTACGAAGGGTATTGATTGGATCCAAGAAAGATGAAATTGTTGACAATTTTAGGCATTTCTTCATCAGTCATGATGTTGCCTATGGCCCATTAGTAAAGATTTTTGTTTTTTAGTGTTGAGATGTAATCCATATTGAAGACTGTAGTCTTTTACCTTCGGTAGCATTTCAAGTTCTCCTCACTTTCAGCAAGCAAGGTTGTATCATAAGCATAATGCCTGGTTAATGAATTTTCCTTTGATCCCGATGCCACATTCTTCATAAAGTCCAACTTCTTGAATTATTTGCTCAGTAAAAGGATTCTGAAGCTCTGTCTGACATCCTTTGGGCATGTTGCAAAGAGAGACAATTTCTTAGAGAGGGAGATCATGCTTGGAAGGGTGGAGGAACAGTGCAAGAGAGGAAGATCCTGAAGGAAATTAATTGACTGGGTGACTGGGGTAATGGGGGCAGGTGTGTCCAAGACAATGAGGTTGGCTCAGGATACAGCCAAGTTCAGAGCTATTCACAGGGTCACTATAAGTAGCAAGCAAATAGATAGCACATAACAATGACAGATAGAATAGGTATGGAGAAAGGATACAACCCTGATACATACCTTTCTTGATTTTAAACCATGCAGTGTTCCTCGCTCTGTTTGGACAACAGAATCTTGGTCTAGACATAGGTTTTGCATAGGCATAATTAGGGGTTCTGTTTTCCCATTCTTTTCTTCAATATTAGTCACCTTTTGTTATGATCCACATTCATCAGGTATTTTATATTTATATAGTAGAAGTTTAGAAATGTAAATTATTATAACAATAAAGCAGGAGTGATATACTGTACGTTATGAAAATAACCTGTGTATTATCCGTTAGTGTCCTTAAGCAAGTTATTTTTGAAAACAAGCTATGCGAATTTTTTATAGCAACATGTAAAAAAACAGCATATTATGTTTTAAAATATACTTTGTGTGAAAATGTGCTTGGCAAAAGTGTATAATGTACTCATTTGAGTAAAAACTCATTACCTACCCTTACCTCTGCTTTATATAGTTGAGTCAGTTGAGACTAAATATATATATATATATACACACACACACACACACACACGTTGTTGTTGTTGTTGTTATGTGCCATCGAGTCGCCTGCGACTCATAGCAACCCTATGTACAACAGCCCTAAACTCCGCTCTGTCCTGTGCCATTCGCACTGTCTCTGACACTCACATCCCAATTATCCCAGTCACTGAATCAATCCACCTCATACTCACTAAATATATAAATGTATATATGTGTACTCACTAAATATATATATACTCACTATATATATACACACACACATACTAAATATATATATACTCACTATATATATACTCATTAAATTTATATATATATACTCACTAGATATATATACATATATATATGTACACACTCACTAAATATATATACATGCATTTTTGTTGTTTGTTGTTATGTGCCGTCGAGTCATTTGCGACTCATAGCGACCTTTTGTACAACAGCCCTAAACCCTGCTCTATCCTGTGCCAATCACATAGCCTCTGACACACCCATCTCGATTACCAAAGTCACTGAATCAATCCACCTCAGAGAGGGTCTTCCCCTCCTACGTTGTGCCAGTACCCTAAAAGTATGATGTCCCTCTCCAAGGACTTATCTCTCCTTACACATGTCCAAAGTATGTCAGACGAAGCCCCAGAATCATTGCCTCCAAGGGGTAAGTAGCCTGGTCTAACCCTCTCTAGGATGGAACTGTTTGTTTTCTTGGCAGTCAATGGAACATTCAATACTCTTCTCCAGCACCACAGCTCAAAGGCATCAATTCTCGTTCTATCCTCCCTAGTCATTGTCCAACTCTCTGATGCATAACAAGTGATTGCAAAGACCATGACCTGTATCAGGCACACCTTAGTCTCCGGAGAGACATCGTTGCTCTTGAGTACTTTAGAGAGGTCCCTAACAGCAGACTTTCCCGTCACAATACATTTTTTTATTTCCTGGCTGCTGGTGCCAAGAGTGTAGACCATGGAGCCAAACAAACTGAAGCTGAGAACAATCTCAATCTCTTTGCCATCCATCCTGATGCTACCGATTGGTCCAATGGTGAGAATTTTGTCTTCTTGACGTTGAGCCTCAGTCCATACTGAAGGCTGCAGTCCTTGACCCTCTGCAGCAAATGTATGAGGTCCTCCTCAGTTTCAGCGAGCAGGGTTGTGTCATCTGCATAACTCAGATTGTTGATAGATCTTCCACCAATCCTAATGCCACGCTTCTCCTCATAGAGCCCAGCCTCT